>NC_083716.1:171569762-171704762 GCF_028564815.1 Eubalaena glacialis
TGGTGACACTGGTTTAACGAACATGAATCTATGCTAAATGTCTGCTAGGCTTATCTCTATAATAAATACAGGCAATGCATTTGTAGTAAAATCAAAGCTTACTCTATTTCTTGGATCTTTATTAAAATACAGGCATATTATAAATGTTGATTGAAGAAATAACTAGAAATTTGATCTGATGTAATATGATGCAAATTAAGTTTAAACAGTTTGAACTTTGATATTTGAATGCATTGTCATATTTTGAATTTTTTAATAAAAGTCCTAGGTAATAATAAACTGACAACCAGTGTCTAATTTCTCTTCTGAAACCCTTCTTTCTCCTTTCACCATTGACAAAGGATGCTTCTTAAGTTTATAGGAAATATACAGAATATACACAGCTTGGACTATAAATATTAATTATATAAAAGCTTGCTGGTTAAATTGAATCACAGGATATCATTAAAAGAACAATATTTCCAATTCTGGACACTTGGTAACACCCTAAATAGGCCAAGGCTCATGTTGTATTAGCTATTTATTTTCTAATATGTTAGACATGTGATCATGTTTTAAAAATCAGCCGTATAAATGCTGGGAAACAAGACATAGAGTCTTATATAATAACAAATAAGCCATATGTATCTGCAATTTTTAAAAAGGTCAATTATAAAATTCAATATAGGTTTCCTGCACACAAACTTCTTGGCTAGGTACTAATAAAACTACTTAGAGGATATAACATCCAGACTTAGATTTGTTGTGCTTGCTCTTGGAGGCAAGAGGGAACACTGCTAAAATCCCTCTTCCTTCCATAATTTTATGATTCCACTTTGAAAGGAAGAACAAATTATATCTTTAAAAATGGGTCCAGGAGTCTCAAATAGGAGATAGGAGACTGGTGGCCTATGACAACGGTGGTGTCGTGGAGGTGAAAGTGACAAAAATACCTCCTTACATTCTTGACCAAAACCATCACCTATATCACCTTTTTTCTTTTCACAGTAGTATGTGGTGGGGCTTAAGGAGATTAAAATAATCCTCTAATTTTCATGTCTTTCTTTCTGTCTTGGGTTTTCTTGCCTGCTACCTGTTTGGTTTATGGATTGACAGTTTTGATAAGCAAACACCGCGTAAAACACATAGGATAGTTTTTTTAAAACAAACCAGTGGTTATGCAAGTCTAATAATCGTATTTACTTGTAATCATTAAATCATTTTTAAAAATCTATCTTTCTGCTGTTTTATTCAGTTTTCTCAACAAATTCTGAGCCCGTAAAGTTAATCCTGCTGAAGTAAACATAAGTAACCATAACTTAATTTTTTCTGAAAACTTTTTGTTGCACACATATAGAAAGACTAGACTGCACATATACTAACACAATATGGTATATATCATAACTAATATACATATATGTGTACACACATACACAACACACACACACAGACACCCACACACCTGTTAATTCACTGTTGAAATACCAGGGAGAAAGTCCTCTATCAGAGGCAATATAGCGTAGTGGTTTAGAGCACAGATCCTAAAGCCAGATTGCAAATCTTGAGTTCCTGGCTTTGTCACTACTAGTTGTATAACTTCAGACAAGTCTCTGGACTTCCATCTCCTCATTTGTAAATGACAATGACAATTTTACCAATCTCATGAAGTTTTGAGGATCAAAAAGTTTGGCAATATGAAGCACGTATAACAGCGCCTAGCTTATAGTAAGTGCCCAATAAATACTGTGACGCTAAGTATTATTATTGTTACTATTATTAATTATGTCACCGTCTACCAGAAATAGAAGACAGAAGCACAGGTAAGGTTTAAATTATTTTTCATCTATCACTAGACACTTTGGTTTACAAATAAAAGAAGAGGTAGCCTAGCGCCAAATAATAAATACATGTGTTTCTAAGCAAGAAAGGAGGGACTCCTATGGTATAATTTGAAGGATATAACCAAAGTTTTCTTACTCAAATTTGCCTCTCTATCTAGGTGAACTTCAGCAATTCACTTATGCTTTCTGGGACTCCATTTCCTCACCTATAAAATGGAGAGATCGAAGTGGATGATTATTAAGCTCTTTCTGAACTCAATGATATTTTCTTTGTTATTATTCAATAACAACTTACATTTTTACAAGATAATGCAAAGTTTTTAAATCCTCAACATATAAATGTCTGAAACAAGACATCTATACTCCTTAGTCTGCATTTTTCTTTCTTGAGTTTTAGCAAAGGACATAAGAGGAACAGTATGGCTTACATAAAGGGAAAGTGACCAGATTGACAGAGCATGGGGACATTATTTTGATGTAGAGATGAGGGCCCCTAAACACAAACTACACATGCATTGCATCAACCCCAAGGGCTGACAAGCATTCTGGGATGTGCAGAAATCTCCTAGCCAACTTATCAAAGAAAGAAGACATCAAGCAAAACCAGTTAAGTCTTCCATGATTCCTGCAATCCCACTCCTGGGCATATATCCAGAGAAAAACATGGTCCAAAAGGATACATGCACTCCAATGTTCATTGCAGCATTGTTTACAATAGCCAAGACATGGAAGCAACCTAAACGTCCATCGACAGAGGAATGGATAAAGAAGATGTGGTACATATGTACAATGGATTATTACTCAGCCATTAAGAAGAATGAAATGATGCCATTTGCAGCAACATGGATGGACCTAGAGATTATCATACTGAGTGAAGTTAAGTCAGAGAGAAAAAGAAATAGTATGATATCGCTTGTGTGGAATCTAAAAAAAAATGATAAAAATGAACTTATTTACAAAACCGAAACAGACTCACAGACTTAGAGAACAAACTTATGGTTACCGGGGGGGAAGGGTAGGGGGGAGGGATAGTTAGGGAGTTTGGGAATGACATGTACCAACTGCTATATTTAAAATGGATAACCAAAAAGGACCTACTGTACAGCACAGGGAACTCTGCTCAATATTATGTAACAACCTAAATGGGAAAATAATTTGAAAAAGAATAGGTACATGTGTATGTATAACGGAATCACTTTGCTGTACACCTGAAACTAACACAACATTGTTAATCAACTATACTCCAATATAAAATAGAAAGTTTAAAATAAATAAATAAAATTCAAAAAAAAATTACGTCTTCTAGAACACTCACTGTGATCCTGAGAATCATAATAATGTCTTTCTAGCTGGAGCAAAACACTGAAACCAACAGAAGAAGGAACCAAGATCTTCTTTTTCAGGATGAAATTCAGTTGTGAAAAGTGTATTGCAAGAAGACTGGGAGTAGGGCTTCCCTGGTGGTGCAGTGGTTAAGAATCCACCTGCCAATGCAGGGGACACGGGTTCAAGCCCTGGTACGGGAAGATCCCACATGCCATGGAGCAACTAAGCCCATGCGCCACAACTACTGAACCTGCACTCTAGAGCTCACGAACCACAACTACTGAAGTCGGCGCACCTAGAGCCCGTGCTCCACAACAAGAGAAGCCACTGCAATGAGAAGCCTGCGCACCGCAACAAAGAGTAGCCCCCGCTCACTGCAACTAGAGAAAGCCTGAGCACAGCAATGAAGACCCAACGCAGCCTAAAATAAAATAAAATAAATAAATTTATATTAAAAAAAAAAGACTGGGAGTAGAAAACATCCTGTGTTTTTGGTGAAGTGAAGACTCAAGCATTACCCCTGTATTAAAGCAGGCCTCATAGTGTGGATAGATCTGTCTTTCTGAATCATTTGAACTTTTTTCATTCTCTTGCTTTTAAGAACGTGACCAAAATAGATGTAGAAAAGCATATGCATTTGTGATGACAGCTAAATATATGTCTTATCCTTTCCAGACACAGAACCTCTTATAAGGCAGAAACCTATACTTTGCAGAAAGTGAGGCACATCAAATGGCAGTAGTCTAGTGGCTAATCAAGCTGGGTGTCATGCCAACCTGGGTTTGAATTTGGCTATGCTGTATTTCCTACCTGTGTAGACAAGTCATCCTTTCCCTCAAAGACTCATTTACTCACCAACAAAATGGGAATAATGATAGGGTTGTTGTGACCTAATACTTATGAAAGGCTTAAACTAGCTGGCAATGGGTATTCATTAGGAAGAATTGTAGCAGTATTATTAAACATTTTAAACATGGAGCATTTCATTTTAGATGCAGAAGTATGGGTATCACAACCCTTCAATCTACTGGGAAAAGCAGTCAAACCACTTGTTTGCATTTATCAATGGTCTTAGGAAAGCCTGTACTCTTTCAAAATTATCTCAACTTGCTGAAATGGAGGATTAAAATCAACAAGATGAAAGTTAATAGAGATAAATGTAAGTACTGCACAGGAGATTATTACAGGGGAGACTTGAGACTTTTCTTCATGTGAAAAGAACATGAGAATGGGACAAGACAGCAACCCAGGATGTATTGATGAAGATACCGTGTCCAGATTAAGGAAGGTAACATCTAGCCATTTGAGGCATGAATAAAGTCTGAGGAAGGCTTAGGCAGGAAAGAAGAAAAGAGAGAAATGTGTAACAGTTTGCTATTATCCCTCAATAGTCAAAACAGTATCATATTCAAGTGGTAGTATACTAATTCTGTATCATTCTAGAGGCCATAACTTGAATCAAGGGAATTAAGAGGAGGCAGCTTTTGCCACATGTAAATTTAATAGTCAAGGTTTAGACTAAACTGCTGTAACAAAGAAACTTCAAAATACAGTGGCGATGGAAGGAGATGGAATGGTCAGTGGTAGGGAGGTGAGCTCTACTCTACAATGTTATCCAGGTATTTAAACTGGACAATCAACCCAGCCATCTCCAACACATGGCTCCAATCCCTAAATCTAAAGCTGTCTCTGCAGTTGTTGGCACATCCCAACTACCAGGATATTCAGGACAAACAGCTTTGTCTTTAAAGAGATGACCTGTAAGTTCCACGTATTACTTTAGCTCACATCCCATTGGCCCAAACTTAATTGCACGGCCACATCTAACTGTAAGAGAAGTTTGGAAATGTGGTCTCCAGATACATAGTCATAAACCAGCCAAAAGTCAGTGTGTTGGGGTGGGAGTGAGTTGTGATCATTAATTAAAGAAAGAGGTGGAGGATAAACATAAAGAAGGGAGAAGTTAGAAGTTTCTGCCACAAGGAAGAATTATATAAACATTATAGCCATTCAGTACTAGGATTAGCAGTCTTATCAACCTACTGCACTTTCTTAGTATTCAGAGTTAGTCATGGATACAATAGAAAATATTCCTGAATTCAACAGTAGATGACACTACATGGCAAATGTGGTTCCTTCTAACCCTGACATTTTGTAATTTTAAAATGGCGCTTTCAACAAGCCCTATCTGCTTAACACACTGTTAGATGGAATTTGAAAGTGACTACTCTAAGCCCTGACGTCTCATTCCCCTTCTTGTATCATTAGGGTATATGGCTATATCCTTAACTTCTGTCAGTGCAGATACTATTTTCATTCATCATCATAATTTAAAGGGTTACCTATTTTTAAGATAAACATAAATGAAATGTTAGTCAAATCTCAGACCTCAATTCAGCCACAACTCATAATATTATTCTTCTAATGCATTTTTTTCAGAAACTTAGTAAAAAAAAAAGTGGTAAAAAAAGTTAATAGATTATTTTGTAGCATATATTGGGGTTAAAAAATCTATAGCTACTGCCTTCTTTAACTATTAAGTTATATGAGTTATATTAAGGATCTATTATAAATATCTGTAATAAACCCTGATTTTGCAAACAGGTGAAAGTTTCTTCCAAGTGAGATTATTCAACTTTTTTAGGGGTAATATGTGAAGGAAAAAATTAAACCTTAATCTTGGCTGAATCTTTCTGAACTGAAGTTGTGACCTTACCACAAAGACATGATTTAAGTCAACAAAATGGGGGCAGAGGCAGGAAATCAATCAAATTTGTCAGTTTCATTCTACTGGTTACTTCTTTCAAGTTTTGACCTAATCGTCCCATAAGCATTTAGTCTCAGAAGGCTTACTTTATAATTAAAAATTAAACTTGGATTAAAACTACACAGTGTCTATATGACACTTTTGTGGGAATTAGAGAAGGTGGAGGATGCTTCCCCCAAAGCAATGGCATGTTCAGTTGAGAAAAGGCTGGATTTAGAGTTCCACCCAGACCTTCAACCAGTCATTTTTGTGCAGTACACAAATGCACAACCTTCTGTAGCAGCTCTAAATCATTTTTTTAGTTGAGCAAAGAATTAAATTAAATGTAAAGCTTTTCTTCAAAGGGTTATGTTGTTTCTAATAGAGTACATTTACCCTCTTCTTCAGGTAAAATGGTAAATTGTGGCAAATAAACATGATTGTTATCTGGATTCACTTTTCAAAATAACAGCAAATTCAATGAGAATTTCAAAATAACTCCTGAGTATATTCTCTGTCTCCTTCAGAAGTTAGGGGAATCTTTACTCTCACTCAGACTTTATCTTTTAAAAATCAGATAAATGCTCATGAAATTAAACTCTGGTAAACATTGGGAAACTTACCCTTAGGGACTATTTTGATTATTTTCTCACAATAAAAATTAATTTACTCACATAAATCCTTACCTTTCGTACACTGATAGACTGTATTGGGAGATGAATTAGATACATTTATGATTGAATTTCAAAAGCTACAAAACATGTGTGTATTTATGTATATGTATACACATGCACAACAGGAATTTCTTTCTCTTTAGAACAAGCAATGTTAGAGAAAATTTATTATTCAACTCCAGACTCAGAGTTGAGTAATCTAAAAAGGACTTATTTCTAAATAACATAGACAAGTATTCAGAATTAAAATTAAATATTTTTCAGAATTTTTCAATCTGGCTGCAAATTAACACATTCATTTTTCCATTGTTTCAAGTAAAAATGATTGAAGTACTCGTGAAAAATCATGCTTCATGTGTGATTAAACTGATTTATTTCTACTTCTAATTCCATTTACTTTAATAAAATGCTAACATTAAAAGAGAGATCAAGGCTTAAGATGGTGACAGGAAGTTTAGTTTTCAAGTAAAATCATGGGAATGGAGCACATGCTTGTCTACACCATGTTCACTGGCATTTACAGGGAGAAATTTGTGCAATGGGCAGGAAGATTATTGTTAACGCCTTCCAGAGATCATGAGGCTTGCATTTAACAGACATAACTTTATACTTTCCAAGGCCAACCTCTAGCTAGGAGTCAGGATATAGCCCCTTGGCAATTAGGCTGGGGACACGGGTTATTGACTGACATACCATGAAATACCACCAGGCCTTAGAAGGATAGCTTGCTGCAGAATGTGCTAACAGACACTTAATTGGGACAGTAAGATCTCCATGGCAAATTGTTATATGTAATTTACACCATTCATGTATCTGCTGCAAACACTCTAATAAAATAAGTTATTCTCTAGCACTGAGAAAAAGCACAAACTGCTATATCTTATATGAAGAGTGCAGGATTTATCTCTACCTATGGCCTTGGGAGTTTTGTTCCTTAGTCTTGCTTAGCAATCTTCATGACCAGTATTTGACTTCCATTCAATATTTAATGTACATACTGATTTTTTTTTTTTTTAGCATTTCCGTTGTAAGACTTAGCCTGACAGCTCCTTCTCCACAGGATGCCTAAATGAGTGACACCCAACTGGCAGGGGGAAGTGGGTAATCAAAGTGTCTACAGAGCTCCTTTTATTTGCTTCTTACCCCATACCAACTCTTCCAGTTCGGTAACTGATGTCTTCTCTTGGTAACTTAGGAGAAGGAAAGGAAATGTACAGATGTGGTCATATTAACCCCTATCAAAACTCCTACTCTGATGTATTCTTAAGCTTATTTCTCACTTCTTATGGCGGAAGGAAGGAGTTTACACATGAAGTTCCTCCACCCTCTCTCTCAACCTTGTTGGCAGATTTACAGAAACAGCCAGGACTACCCCAACTGCAGACAGATTTCTCTCACCACTATAGAGCAGAACTTTCCCAAGTACTGAACTCAGAGAGTCAATAGCATCACATTGCTCCTGCCTGAGGAGGGAAACCCATACCACCCCAGGGTCCACCCTAATGGGTCAGGCTCTCACTAACAGGGCCCCAGACCACAGACCTTTCCCTCTTTCTTCCTTTCTTATCAAGCTTTCCTACTATATCTCATATACCATTCAGGGTCTGATATTATTAGGTTTGTTGATATCAAAAATTTAATTCACACTACAGTCTTAGGAATTCACCATAGTTTAAAAGTTTTATCTTTCCCCAGGGACATCAACATTTCAAGGAAGACTTCCAGGAATGCAATTTCCTCTGTCTACTTGTAAGGCTGATGCAGATCCAGCAGTATACACACAGTATTTGGTTCTAAATCTAACTTTTCCTGTCCTAGGCTACGAGCTATGCCTAACCTGAGTGGTTTAAGAATCATTTATTTCACAAAAGTGCTTTGTATGTCTATTACTGCCTAAGCTTGAACTAGTTTCTGATGACTCAAAAGTGAATTATACAAGATTCATGAAATTTAAGGATTTCCCTGTCCCATGAGATACAGACTATAGATATATTATATATGTATTATTACAAGGCAGGCTATTATTACAACCTCTCTAATAACTCTTCCTGCACTAGTGAAATTGCTGGTTTACTTCTCTGCTCCCTGCCCACCCCCTGATGTCCTTGTGGGACAAGATTGTGTCTTACCCATCTTTGTAATTATACTTACCTAACTTCAGGATACAAAACACATTAAATAAGAAAGGAAGGTGTGGATAGAGAAACTGATACTCAGAGATGTTAAGGGCTTAGTCATAATGAAAATCTAGTAAGATCAGAAATGGGTTCAAATCTAAGTCCTTTGGCTCTAGGTAACATGCTCTTACCTCAACATCATTCGTCCATTGACATTCCTTTTAAGGAGTCAACCTGATAGCAATGTACATGTAAGCATGAATGCTAAGCACATACACCTACAGTCATTTCTAGTAATCTACAGATCACCTACATGTTAATTATCTACTTCGTGGCTTATCAGTTAGAAATGATTGCTATCAGAGTGTCTTCCATTTGCCATCAAATACACCTCTGAACCTTTTACCCGATTATCGCTTGCACAGGAAATGTAGACCACTGAGATTCTAATATTACCCTAGGTGCAACATAATTTAAATAATAAATCTGATGCACTCCCCCATTGCCAACTGACAAAATTTAATATAAATGGTTCTTAAGAGATGCACCCCTGTATTACTACAGATAATTTAGTTTATTGTACTTACTTTGTTGTAACTTACATTCAGAGATTCTGTTTTGGGTAGGAGTATTTAAGGATATTGATGTGTACTTTTCTCTCTGAAGCTGCCCACCTCCAGGACATACTATATAACCTTCACTCTTGGAGGCTCAAAAACTCATATAATCTTAGAAGGTAAATCTGGGAAACGTAGCCCTCTCTATTCGAATTGCCATGATGCCGTTCTATGGAAAGGCTTGCTAGTGACCTGCCAATAGTAAAGCTCCCAGGTGAGCAATAGCATCTTTCCAAACACAGAGAGCAAATTCAGACTTGTCACAAGTGGCCATTTAATCAGGAAACAATTCTCTAGAGTTTAGACATCACTTATGTGATTTATTTTTCAATATGTAAGCTCTTAGGTATCACTGCAAAAGACCAACCACAACAAAACTATAAAATTAAACATACACACATACACACACACAGAAATAAGCCTCTGGTGACTTTAAACAACCAAAAAAATTTTTTTCCACTTCTTTCATCAAACTTTTTCCTATTCCATCCAAATGGAGAGCACCACAGGACATCGTGAAGGTAGTAGAGGTGTCACCAGCACAGTGCTGCTCTGAGAACCACTGGTACAGTTTTCATGAAGACTTATGAAGACACAAAGTCTTTTGTCCCTTCAGAATAAAAAGTCCAGTACACTTGACAATGAACCTGTCATTTGAAACCTTGAGGGTTTTAATTTTATACATAATGGAGTTTGGAAATGAACCTATTGTACAGTTTTGCTCAGAATTCAGATTTATATTATGTACTCCTACAGATGCCCTAAAATGTACTCAAGTAGCAGGGTGTTGATGACATATACTAAAGTGGCAATTCTAATTGCTATCTGTATTGTGTAAACTACTTTAGCAAGCTAATCCAGGAACCCCTTTTCATTCAGTGCTAAAGACAAGCAGTTAAACATATACAGTAGCCCAGCTGGTTAATCATCATCTTGCTCTCACTGAGAACAGTCATGTTTCTCAAGACAAGCATATGCAAATTTGGGGTGGGGAGAGAGAAAGAAAGAGAAAAAGTATATTCGAGGTTTGCTAAGGCAATATATTTAAGATAACTGCCCTCCTATTACCTGGTTCTGAAGATTACAGTGCAAAGACTAAATAACCCCAATATGTACCACATATATATATATAAAATAATCACATACAGCAAATATAGTCCTTAATTGAGGGAACAGAACAAGTAGGGTACCTGACCATAAAAAAGACAAAATAAGAAATATTAATCAAGCAGCATTTAATCTCCATTTACATCAACTGCCTGTAGAAGCACCCCCAAAACTAATATTTTAGCAATCTATAACTAAAGGCTTCAATGTCAATTTATCTCTTTATTTTTAATGTAACATTTGTTCAATGTACGGAACTAATTTTTTTTTTAACCTCTTTATTGGAGTATAATTGCTTTACAATGTTGTGTTAGTTGCTGCTGTATAACAAAGTGAATTAGCTATATGTATACATATATCCCCATATCCCATCCTTCTTGCGTCTCTCTCCCACCCTCCCTCCCTATCCCACCCCGCCACGTGGTCACAAAGCACCGAGCTGATCTCCCTGTGCTATGCGGCTGCTTCCCACTAGCTATCTATTTTACATTTGGTAGTGTGTATATGTCAATGTTACTACCTCACTTCGTCCCAGCTTACCCTTCCCCCTCCCCGTGTCCTCAAGTCCATTCTCTACGTCTGCATCTTTCTTCCTGTCCTGCCCCTAGGTTCATCAGAACCTTTTTTTTTTTTTTTAGATTCCATATATATGTGTTAGCATACGGTATTTGTTTTTCTCTCTCTGACTTACTTCACTCTGTATGACAGACTCTAGGTCCATCCACCACCTCACTACAAATAACTCAATTTTGTTTCTTTTTATGCCTGAGTAATATTCCATTGTATATATGGGCCACATCTTCTTTATCCATTCATCTGCTGATGGACATTTAGGTTGGTTCCATGTCCTGGCTATTGTAAATAGAGCTGCAATGAACACTGTGGTACATGACTCTTTTTGAATTATGGTTTTCTCAGGGTATACGCCCAGAAGTGCGATCGCTGGGTCATATGGTAGTTCTATTTTTAGTTTTCTAAGGACCCTCCATACTGTTCTCCATAGTGGCTGTATCAATTTACATTCTTACCAACAGTGCAAGAGGGTTCCCTTTTCTCCACACCCTCTCCAGCATTTGTTGTTTGTAGATCTTTTGATGATGGCTGTTCTGACTGGTGTGAGGTGATACCTCACTGTAGTTTTGATTTGCATTTCTCTAATGATTAGTGATGTTGAGCATTCTTTCATGTGTTTGCTGGCAATCTCTATATCTTATTTGGAGAAATGTCTATTTAGATCTTCTGCCCATTTCTGAATTGGGTTGCTAGTTTTTTTGATAATGAGCTACATGAGCTGCTTGTATATTTTGGAGATTAATCCTTTGTCAGTTGCTTCGTTTGCAAATATTTTCTCCCATTCTGAGGGTGGTCTTTTCGTCTTGTTAATGGTTTCCTTTGCTGTGCAAAAGCTTTTAAGTTTCATTAGGTCCCATTTGTTTATTTTTGTTTTTATTTCCATTTCTCTAGAAGGTGGGTCAAAAAGGATCTTGCTGTGATTTATGTCATAGAGTGTTCTGCCTATGTTTTCCTCTAAGAGTTTCATAGTGTCCGGTCTTACATTTAGGTCTTCAATCCATTTTGAGTTTATTTTTGAGTATGGTGTTAAGGAGTGTTCTAATTTCATTCTTTTACATGTAGCTGTCTGGTATTACCAGCACCACTTATTGAAGAGGCTGTCTTTTCTCCATTGTATATTCTTGCCTCCTTTATCAAAGATAAGGTGACCATATGTACATGGGTTTATCTCTGGGCTTTCTATGCTGTTCCATTGATCTATATTTCTGTTTTTGGGCCAGTACCATAGTGTCTTGATTACTGTAGCTTTGTAGTATAGTCTGAAGTCCAGGAGCCTGATTCCTCCAGCTCCGTTTTTCTTTCTCAAGATTGCTTTGGCTATTCGGGGTCTTTTGCGTTTCCATACAAATTGTGAAATTTTTTGTTCTAGTTCTGTGAAAAATGCCCTTGGTAGTTTGATAGGGATTGCAATGAATCTGTAGATTGCTTTGGGCACTATAGTCATTTTCACAATGTTGATTCTTCCAATCCAAGAACATGGTATACCTCTCCATCTGTTTATATCATCTTTAATTTCTTTCATCAGTGTCTTATAGTTTTCTGCATACAGGTCTTTTGTCTCCTTAGGTAGGTTTATTCCTAAGTATTTTATTCTTTTTGTTGCAGTGGTAATTGGGACTGTTTCCTTAATTTCTCTTTCAGATTTTTCATCATTAGTGTATAGGAATGCAAGAGATTTCTGTGCATTAATTTTGTATCCTGCTACTTTACCAAATTCATTGATTAGCTCCAGTAGTTTTCTGGTAGCATCTTTTGGATTCTCTATGTATAGTATCATGTCATCTGCAAACAGTGACAGCTTAATTTCTTCTTTTCCGATTTGGTTTCCTTTTATTTCTTTTTCTTCTCTGATTGCTGTGGCTAAAACTTCGAAAACTATGCTGAATAACAGTGGTGAGAGTGGGCATCCTTGTCTTGTTCCTGATTTTAGAGGAAATGGTTTCAGTTTTTCTCCATTGAGACGATGTTGGCTGTGGGTTTGTCATATATGGCCTTTATTATGTTCAGGTAAGTTCCCTCTATGCCTACTTATTGGAGAGTTTTTATCATAAACGGGTGTTGAATTTTGTCAAAAGCTTTTTCTGCATCTATTGAGATGATCATATGGTTTTTATCCTTCAGTTTGTTAATATGGTGTATCACATTGATTGATTTGCATATATTGAAGAATCCTTGCATTCCTGGGATAAACCCCACTTGATCATGGTGTATGATCCTTTTAATGTGCTGTTGGATTCTGTTTACTAGTATTTTGCTGAGGATTTTTGCATCTATGTTCATCAGTGATATTGATCTGTAGTTTTCTTTTTTTGTGACATCTTTTTCTGGTTTTGGTGTCAGGGTGATGGTGGCCTCATAAAATGACTTTGCAAGTGTTCCTCCCTCTGCTATATTTTGGAAGAGTTTGAGAAGGATAGGTGTTAGCTCTTCTCTAAATGTTTGATAGAATTCGCCTGTGAAGCCATGTGGTCCTGGGCTTTTGTTTGTTGGAAGATTTTTATTCACAGTTTCGATTTCAGTGCTTGCGATTGGTCTGTTCATATTTTCTATTTCTTCCTGGTTCAGTCTCAGAAGGTTGTGCTTTTCTAAGAATGTGTCCATTTCTTCCCCGTTTTCCATTTTATTGGCATATAGTTGCTTGTAGTAATCTCTCATGGTTCATTGTATTTCTGCAGTATCAGATGTTACTTCTCCTTTCTCATTTCTAATTCTATTGATTTGAGTCTTCTCCTTTTTCTTATGAGTCTGGCTAGTGGTTTATCAATTTTGTTTATCTTCTCAAAGAACAAGCTTTTAGTTTTATTGATCTGTGCTATTGTTTCCTTCATTTCTTTTTCATTTATTTTTGATCTGATCTTTATGATTTTTTTCCTTCTGCTAACTAGGTTTCTTTTGTTCGTCTTTCTCTAATTGCTTTAGGTGTAAGGTTAGGTTGTTTATTTGAGATGTTTCTTGTTTCTTGAGGTAGGACTGTATTGCTATAAACTTCCCTCTTAGAACTGTTTTTGCTGCATCCCATAGGTTGTGGGTCGTCGTGTTTTCACTGTCATTTGTTTCTAGGTATTTTTTGATTTCCTCTTTGATTTCTTCAGTGATCTCTTAGTTATTCAGTAGCATATTGTTTAGCCTCCATGTGTTTGTTTCTTTTACAGTTTTTTTCCTGTAATTGCTATCCAGTCTCATAGTGCTGTGGTCAGAAAAGATACTTGATACAATTTCAATTTTCTTAAATTTACCAAAGTTTGATTTGTGACCCAAGATATGCTCTATCCTGGAGAATGTTCTATGAGCACTTGAGAAGAAAGTGTATTCTGTTGTTTTTGGATGAAATGTCCTACAAATATCAATGAAGTCCGTCTTGTTTAATATATCATTTAAAGCTTGTGTTTCCTTATTTATTTTCATTTTGGATGATCTGTCCATTGGTGAAAGTGGGGTGTTAAAGTCCCCTACTATGATTGTGTTACTGTCGATTTCCCATTTTATGGCTGTTAGCATTTGCTTTAAGTATTGAGGTGCTCCTGTTATATCTTTACAATTGTTATAATATTTACAATTGTTATATCTTCTTCTTGGATTGATCCCTTGACCATTATGTAGTATCCTTCTTTGTCTCTTGTAATAGTCTTTATTTTAAAGTCTATTTTGTCTGATATGAGAATTGCTACTCCAGCTTTCTTTTGATTTCCATTTGCATGGAATATCTTTTTCCATCCCCTCACTTTCAGTCTGTATGTGTCCCTAGGTCTGAAGTGGGTCTCTTGTAGACAGCATATATACAGGTCTTGTTTTTGTATCTATTCAGCCAGTCTATGGCTTTTGGTTGGCGCATTTAATCCATTTACATTCAAGGTAATTATTGATATGTATGTTCCTATTACCATTGTCTTAATTGTTTGGGGTTTGTTATTGTAGGTCTTTTCCTTCTCTTGTGTTTCCTGCCTAGAGAAGTTTCTTTAGCATTTGTTGTAAAGCTGGTTTGGTGGTGCTGAATTCTCTTAGCTTTTGCTTGTCTGTAAAGGTTTTAATTTCTCCATCAAATCTGAATAAGATCCTTGCTGGGTAGAGTAATTGGTTGTTGGTTTCCCTTTCATCACTTTAAATATGTCCTGCCACTCTCTTCTGGTTTGCAGAGTTTCTGCTGAAAGATCAGCTGTTAACCTTATGGGGATTCCCTTGTATGTTATTTGTTGTTTTTCCCTTGCTGCTTTTAATATTTTTTCTTTGAATTTAATTTTTGATAGTTTGATTAATATGTCTCTTGGTTTGTTTCTCCTTGGATTTATCTTGTATGGGACTCTCTGTGCTTCTTGGACTTGACTATTTCCTTTCCCTTGTTAGGGAAGTTTTCAACTATAATCTCTTCAAATATTTTCTCAGACCCTTTCTTTTTCTCTTCTTCTTCTGGGACCCCTATAATTAGAATGTTGTTGTGTTTAATGTTGTCCCAGAGTTCTCTGAGACTGTCCTCAATTCTTTTCATTCTTTTTTCTTTATTCTGCTCTGCAGTAGTTATTTCCACTATTTTATCTTCCAGGTCACTCATCCGTTCTTCTGCCTCAGTTATTCTGCTGTTGATTCCTTCTAGAGAATTTTTCATTTCATTTACTGTGTTGTTCATCATTGTTTGTTTGCTCTTTAGTTCTTCTAGGTCCTTGTTAAATGTTTCTTGTATTTTCTCCATTCTATTTCCAAGATTTTGGATCATCTTTACTATCATTACTCTGAATTCTTTTTCAGGTAGACTGCCTATTTCCTCTTCAGTTGTTTGGTCTGATGGATTTTTACCTTGCTCCTTCATCTGCTGTGTGTTTCTCTGTCTTCTCATTTTGCTTAACTTACTGTATTTGGGGTCTCCTTTTTGCAGGCTGCACGTTCGTAGTTCCCATTGTTTTTGGTGTCTGCCCCCAGTGGGTAAGGTTGTTTCAGTGGCTTGTGTAGGCTTCCTGGTGGAGGGGACTGGTGCCTGTGTTCTGCTGCATGGGGCTGGATCTTGTCTTTCTGGTGGGCAGGGCTGCATCCAGTGGTGTGTTTTGGGGTGTCTGTAAAGTTAGTATGATTTTAGGCAGCCTCTCTGCTAATGGGTGTGGTTGTGTTCCTGTCTTGCTAGTTGTTTGACATGGGGCATCCAGCCCTGGAGCTTCCTGGCCATTGGGTGGAGCTGGGTCTTAGCGTTGAGACAGAGATCTCTGGGAGAGCTCTCGCCGATTGATATTACAGGGGTCCAGGAGGTCTCTGGTGGTCCAGTGTCCTGAACTCGGCTCTCCCACCTCAGAGGCTCAGGCCTGACACCAGGCCAGAGCACCAAGACCCTGTCAGCCACATGGCTCAGAAGAAAAGTCAGAAAAAAAGAAAGAGAAAAAAATAAAAAAATAATAAAATAAAATAAAATAAACACAATAAAATCATTAAAATTAAAAAATTAAAAAGTAAAAAAAGAAGAGAGCACCCAAACCAATAAACAAATCCACCAATGATAACAATTGCTAAAAACTATACTAAGATAAACGTAAAAATCAGAAACAAGTCAGTCGCAGACAGCAAACCCCAAGTCTACAGTAGCTCCCAAAGTCCACCGCCTCAATTTTGGGATGATTCGTTGTCTATTCAGGTATTCCATAGATGCAGGGTACATCAAGTTGATTGTGGAGATTTAATCCACTGCTCCTGAGGCTGCTGGGAGAGATTTCCCTTTCTCTTCTTTGTTCGCACAGCTCCTGGGGTTCAGCTTTGGTTTTGGCCCCGCCTCTGCGTGTAGGTTGCCCTCAGCCTTCTGTTCCTGCCCAGACATGATGGGGTTAAAGCAGCGGCTGATTAGGGGGCTCTGGCTCAGTCTTGCTGGGAGGAAGGAGGGGTATGGTAGTTATAATTGGAACGTGCAGCTAGCCTGTGGTGGCAGAGGCCAGTGTGATATTGCACCAGCCTGAGGCATGCCGTGTGTTCTCCCAGGGAAGTTGTCCCTGGATCACGGGACCCTGGCAGTGGCGGGCTGCACAGGCTCCCAGGGAGGGGGGCATGTGGATAGTGACCTTGTGCTTGCATACACAAGGATTGCATACACCAAGGATTCTTGGTGGCTGCAGTAGCAGCATTAGCGTTTCATGCCTAACTCTGCTGTCCGAGCTGATAGCCACGGCTTGCACCTCTCTCTGGAGCTTGATTAGGTGGTGCTCTGCCTTCTGTGGGCAGACAGGGAAGGAATCCCCTCTCCTTGTGCACCCCAAAACAATGGTCTCTTGCCTCTTAGGCAGGTCCAGAGTTTTTTCCGGACTCCCTCACAGCTACCTGTGGCGCACTAGCCCCCTTCAGGCTGTGTTCACACAGCCAACCCCAGTCCTCTCCCTGGGGTCCGACCTCCGAAGCCCGAGCCTCAGGTCCCAGCCCCCACCCGCCCCAGCGGGTGAGCAGACAAGCCTCTCAGGCTGGTGAGTGCTGGTCGGCACTGATCCTCTGTGTGGGAATTTCTCTGCTTTGCCCTCTGCACCCCTGTTGCTGCGCTCTCCTCCATGGTTCCAACGCTTCCCTCCCACCCGCCCTCCGTCTCTGCCAGTGAAGGGGCTTCCTACTGCGTGGAAACTTTTCCTCCTTCACAGCTCCCACCCAGAGGTGCAGGTTCTGTCCCTATTCTTTTGTCTCTTTTTTTTCTTTTTTCTTTTGCCCTACCCAGGTACGTGGGGATTTTCTTGCCTTTTAGAAAGTCTGAGGTCTTCTTCCAGCGTTCACTAGGTGTTCTGTAGAAGCTGTTCCACATGTAGATGTATTTTTGATGTATTTGTGGGGAGGAAGGTGATCTCCACGTCTTACTCCTCCGCCATCTTGAAGGCCCCCCTCTACGGAACTAATTTTTTATTTCTCCATTTCATGTTTGCAGAAAAGATCCAGTGCAGCATTTCAGAATTTGGTTTGGCTCTGCCACACTGGAGTTACCCAAGCCAACATATTCAGCATAGCACAGTGTTTTAATGTAATGATATACCACTGCTTCTAGACCCAGCAATAAGATGACAATCCAAGAACAGGCATAAAACACCCATGAAGAAATGACAGAGCTTGAAGTCAGCTTGAATAATTTCTGAGTCATAAATTCATGAAAGCGGAGGGAGGAAAAAAGAGAAAAGGAGAAGCAAGGAGGAGGGGGAAAAGGGCAAGTGAGTGGCTCATTCTACCCAACTCAAACACTGAATTGAGGAGCTTTATGCACATTCTTATTTCTTATTCACAGGACTCCAGTATATATCAACTGACCCACAATCATGGATGCATTAGAAGCCCTGCCTCAATTGTGTTGAGAGGGTACAGTGTGCCCAGTTTGGTAATCATGCGTTTTCCACTTTGGCTACATATGTATGTGTATGTGCACAGTTGTGCATAACAGATAGCGGTGCATGTTTTGCACCATTCACATTGGCTTCCTTCAGACTTCATTTTCCTTCCCCAGATATCTGCTGCCTGTCTTTGCTCCTGCAGAACATCATGATTTGATGGGAACTCTGTAAATCTATATTTAGTGCCTGGGATACACACTTTTCTCCTAACACCCTCAAGACAGCTGAGATCAGCACTTCTGTCAATAGTTTCCAGGTATGACCTCTGGGGAACTAGGCTACCCCTGGAATTTACTTTTCCTCACAGACGAATAAAGCTTGAGGAATACCACAAAACACATCCTTTCTGATTAGCACATCCAGATAGAAACTCTCATATCTTTGACCACTCCTTTCCTTTTTGTCAATATTTAAATTGGAATTTAGGATGGGTATGCTGCTAAAAATCTGGAATTTTTTAAATTAAAAAATTGGAAATATAATGATACACCACCATACACATCTAAGGAAAAATGCCTGCCTGATGGACAAATGTGATGTTCCCGTTGGCATGCCTGGCTGGTGGTCCTTTGTACTACTATGCATGTAATGTGCTCAGAGGGCCTGTCATGTCCCCCTCCAGACTGTAAACCTTGGCAGCTGAAGGCACACACAGCATCCAGAACATGGGAGGCTTTCAATAAATGTCTATTGAATTAATTGGAAACATGAGGAGTCTCTTTAAATATTGGGGGTCTGACTCCACCTTTCTTGACTATGTTTATTATTTTTACTTAGGAATATCTAAGAAGATATACCTTTCCATCCTAAGAACTGGGTGAGTGTCAGGGAAGAAAAATCAATAGAGAGAAAAGAGAATTCTACAACCAATTCCATGCCCCTGACTTTGAACCCTACAGATTCCTAAAAAGTAGGCAGTGTATTGGGAGCCGGCTACCTCCATTTTGATCTGCAAGCTTAGTTTTAATATTAACTACTATGGCAGACATTAAAAAGACCCAAGAAGCACAAAGTATCTGCAGAGCTAAGCAGCAGTACTCCTTGTACCCAAGGTGAACTTTCTCTATACAGGTATTTGTATACTGGATTTACCTCTGAAGTTAAGCTAGATACGGGAGTAAAAGGGAAACTAGATATCTGAACAACTATTACTTGGTGAGTGGAAGTTGGAGCAATTATAAACAAGCAGAAGAAAACCCAGGTATTAAAGTGCCTTTAAGTATAGTTTGAAATTGTGTAGTAAGCACCCTAGGGACAGCACAGCTTTCTGGAATGAAGCATGTCTCTGAACAAAAACTTTTCTGTAACTTATATTCTGTATACCTGCATGTTTTATTTTTGATACAGCACTGTTGGTAAAGAGTTCTGAAAGGCATAAGAAGCCTTAAATAATGCTACACAATGAAAGACTAGATGGCAATTAGAATGTCCAAGTTTGTCATTTTTGCTTTAAAAGGAACGTTAGAAATATGATTTCTGTAATGATCTCATTTTCTGAAAGGAATCCAATTGCAGACAAAGGAGTGTTCGTCTAGAAGTTAGGGATGTATAGCTTGAGAAATATTGATTTACAGTGAATACTTAGAATCACATTAACCATTGTTCTCCTGGAAATACCAAGTTAGTTATTTATAAACAGCCTGATCTCACGATCAGGTTCAATATCCAGGGCTCACTTCTGTTTTTTGGTGACCTTCTATATCAATAGGTATTCAAATGTTCAGGTGGCTTCCATTTTAGGTTTTATTTATTTTGGTTTACATTTTTTCTCCTTCATAATAGGGCACAAGGTCATTCCTACCTGCATTGTTCCACAAAGGTTATCCAGCGCACATTAGAAGCATGTGGCCCGTGAGCCAAATATAGCACATGGCTGTGTTTGTTTTGGCTTCCAGGTGTTTGAAATGTATGGATTTCTTTAGATATGGATATGTTTTCCAGTTTGCAAGAGTTCTTACCACTCCCTAATGTTCTTACCTGCATATTTACAATTAACTTCTTGGTCTCTGCAGACACTTGATTGGAAAGCTCTAGCCTAGAACCTAGGCTTCCCCTGATGCAAGAAATATTCCTTATTCCATGCTATTCTTTACTTCACACTGTTCTTGTACTTCACTTTGATTCAATTTAGCACTAAATTTTCACAGGCATTCATTCATTGTTTGTTGAGCTTCTTCTAAATGCCGAGTACTGTCCTGGGCACTGGTGACAGCAGTGTCTACTGGTGATACATCATGCCCGCTCTCACAGAGCTTTTATTCTTGTTGGGGATAAGAGGGCACATGGACAATAAATAAATACTTTTAGGTGGTGATAAGTATTATGTAAAGAAAAATAAAGCAGAGGAAGGAGGTCGAGCATGACAGGGGGTGTTATTTTCAACAGGGTATTGGGAACATTCTCTCTGATGAGGTGACATCTTAGCACACACCTGAGTAAAGTCATAGGATAAACCACACGGATATCTGTGGGAAGAACTTCCCAAGCAAACACAGGTCTCCTCCTAGAAAGAGCTCTATCTTTACACAGGTAAAAGCTTCTAACTCTAGCACACTCTTTTGGTTTCCTCAGCTGAGTATAGAAGACAATTGCTAGTGGTTTTCTACTTAATTCTGTCACTACTTTTTACACATAGTTTTTTAAAACCAAGTGGAAAATAAATCAGTAATTTTCAAACTCTTCCTTCACTATTACAACTTGACCTGATGCTTCTGTTATCACTGAAACAATAATAGATGATAATAGAAAGTTGCTACTATAAAGGAAAGTGTCTATTGAAAAAGCTGCTTTTAGAAAACTCTCCCACCAAAAATCCCAAGGTTACTTCAAACAGCAACAACAATGACTAACAAACAATGGCATGATTATGTAAAAAAGAATCATATTACTTTTTTTTTTTTTTTTTTTTAAATTTTTATTTATTTATTTATGGCTGCGTTGGGTCTTTGTTGCTGTGCGCGGGCTTTCATTGCGGCAGCTTCTCTTGCCACAGACCACAGGCCCTAGGCGCGTGGGCTTCAGTAGTTGTGGCTCACGGGCTCTAGAGCACAGGCTCAGTAGTTGTGGCGCACAGGCTTAGTAGTTGTGGCGCACAGGCTTAGTTGCTCCGCGGCATGTGGGATCTTCCCGGACCAGGGCTTGAACCCGTGTCCCCCTGCATTGGCAGGCAGATTCTTAACCACTGCGCCACCAGGGAAGCCCAATCATATTACTTTTGAGAGTACCTTTTAAATAATAGAAGAAATGAACATTCTACTTACTTTTTAAAAAAGAGTAAGTAATGGTTGTAAATGAGTAATTAAGGAAGCATAATCTTTGTTTTTTAAGGTAGCAATAATTTTAGAATTCTAAAGAGATCTGAGAAATTATTTATATCAATTCCTTCTTTTAAACTATAAGAAAACTAAAGCTCTGAGGGATTAAGTGGCTTGTCCAAGGACAAAGAGCCATTTATTGGTCAAACTAGAACCTGAACCCAAGGTTCCTAATTTTTAGACTGGTACTCTTATTACACTGTATATATCACATTGCACTAGTGAATTTAAAAAATCAAAAACTACTATTGAGACTCATTATTTTCCATGTTGTGAGCCAACACCCAATGACTGCAATAAGTTAGATATTTTCTTAGTGTATCCACTATGCCCTCCACTCCTTGACTACCGGAACGTGAAAGCATGTTCTATCAGGAAGGCTAATTTGTACCTCTCTATGTCAAACACCCCAAACCCCAGTTTATGGTTATGAAGGGCAAGATTAATTTAGGAATTTCACAGATGCTTTAGAAAGGCATTAGTGGGGCCTCTTGGATCAGAAAAAAAAAAGATGTCTAAGTAACAACACTCAATAGAGTAGAGTCTAAATCCTGTTCTGGATCTTTGCAGATGGTGATCATGGGAAAGAGGAACCCAAGCACGCTGGCTCAGTTTATGCAGAATCACTGGATTGATAAATCCATTCCAATCTCCATCTTGTATATGTCTAATATGCCAGTTTACCACTGCAAGAATAGTAATTGGTGATTTCTTTGCTCATATTCTTACTTTTAAGTGAAAAAAACATATCTAAGAATTAATACCTTAAAAATAAATTAGTTGAGAGTAGTTATAAAAACAGCAATGGGGCTTCCCTGGTGGCGCAGTGGTTGAGAATCTGCCTGCCAATGCAGGGGACATGGGTTCGAGCCCTGGTCTGGGAAGATCCCACATGCCGCGGAGCGACTAGGCCCATGAGCCACAGTTGCTGAGCCTACGCGTCTGGAGCCTGTTCTCTGCAACAAGAGAGGCCGCGATAGTGAGAGGCCGGCGCACCGCGATGAAGAGTGGCCCCCACTTGCCGCAACTAGAGAAAGCCCTCGCACAGAAACGAAGACCCAACACAGCCATAAATAAATAAATAAATAAATAAATAAATAAATAAAATTAAAAAAAAAAAATGCCTTGCTAAAAATAACCTTTCCTACAGTAGAAAATATTAAAAAACAAACAGCAATATAGAAATAATTTTAAATAATTCTTCAAATTAATTTGATTTTCAAGATTAACCTAAACCTAAAATAACTTAGTCACTTTTTTGCTTACACCTAAAATTAAATTATTGGTCATTAAAAATTCCTATCACCAAGATATTAAAATATGCTATGTATTTTACTGTCAACATAATAGTATGCTATTATTTTTTGCATATTTCCTATTAATAACATAAATCATCCAAACCGTCAGTTTCAATATCTATACAGTAAACTCATAGAAATGTATCAGTTGTGGATCTTGGTGTAGGTTCAACTCAATTCAATGGATACATATTGAGCATCTACTATATGCTAAGAAGATAATAAAAATACAATTAAGAAATGATCCCTGAACTCAAAGAAGTTAGATTTAACTTAGAGTTTCAGTTAGATGTCAGAGTCCTGATAATTTTTTATTTGTTCATATTTTATTTAGATTGTAGTAAATGTCATCCATCCAGAACTAATCCAACAGCAAAGGCCTTATGCTTTAGGTGCATGCTATGGACATGTATAATCCCAATCATCTGAAGAAAGTTAAACATGCTATATCCCGAGGAGGACATTTGGAGGGGAAGTTTTGGCTTACACATAGCAGGCTCTCAGTAAAATTCTGATGATTGAACAGTAACTCAATTCTTCTGTTCCAACTTGGGAACCAAGGAAGACATCTCCCACAATGAAACCCTTTAAGAGTATCGGGACTCTCCATGCGTACCCTCTCTGACACTTCACACCACCAGGCTCTGCCACAGTCATGGCCAGGGATTCTGAAAATCCAGTGCTACAGAAGGGACTAAGAAGGCAACAGGATTATGTGAAGTTTCTGACAGCAGTGAAATCAAAAGCACTTGGCCACTGTATATAAGAGGCATTTGAAATCAGACATTGTTAATTTGGGAATGGTCTGAATACATATTGTGCGAATACTCATAAGGTTCATGTTAAGTTTTAGTGCATAACCTTTATCCTCTGTAAATCCTGAGAAGCAAAACATTACAACTTGATTTATTCTAGAAATTGAATTGTCAGAAAAAACAATCAACTCTTTCTCAATTTCTGAAGGAAAGCATTGTAACATTTACAGAACTTTTAGATTAAATAAACAAAGCTTAGTTTTGAATATATTTTTAAAACCAAAAAGGCAAAAACCTTTAAGAAATTTATGGAATCATCTTAAATTGAAAAATCGGATGGAACAGAGATGAAATATCCAGTAATGTTCTTTTGTCCCAAAGAACTTTCTTTTAAAGAATTTGTGGTTTGGGGAAGGGAATATAATTTATCACTCCCAAATAATTGCTTTACTTTGTTAAAAATCTATACATCTTTATTTTGATATTTCTAATGGCAACATATATAATATATATTGATAGTCTGTATTCCATTAATAATAAAATCTAAAAGAAATCTATTCAAGTAAAAAAGCTATAAAATTTTTTCTAAATCTAATAATGGCTTACGGATTCTGAGCTATAGCAAATATCCTGAAATTTTAGGTCAATGATATGAATATTCAATTAAAATTTGTAATAATGAGATATGGCCAAATGTATCCTGCAAGGACACCAGATGTTTGAACATAAATAGACAAAAATTCAGATATACTATATTTAAAATATTAATTCAAATATAATATGAAATAATATATTAAAACTTGTTGCAGTCTACAGTCCAGCTCCTTTACTTTAAAATGGAAGAAACAGAAGCCAGATAATTTCTTTCATTCACCTTTACAAGATTGCACAGTTGGCTAGCAGAATAGAACTCAGTTTTTGCTGATGCTTACCACTAAACTGTGCTATCTCTAATTAGGGTACTGGGTTTTTTAATTATTTTTAAATAATAGTGAACTACTGATTAGGCTATACCTTATTAAAAATGAGAACACCTACTCAGACTTTTCCAATAAGAATTTTTTAAACAAAATAGGTATCAGCAGTTAAGAGCAAGAAACTGCCAAAAAAAAGGCAAAAAGAAAAAATCTGCTTCAGTATTTTGACCAATTCTGGACTTCTCAATAATTTAGCATTTTGTCACCCAATTTAGACATTCTATCCAGTGATGCTAAATCCAGTTAGAAACAATGATGATCAGTGAGGAGAAAATCCTCAATACTGATCAAGACAGGATTTTTTGTTAGTTTAAGGTTTATACCTAGTAAACATTGTAGATAACAAGCTAATTCTGATATGGGTAGATTGAATTAAAGTCCACAGATGTTAGCATTTTGAAAGGAAAATGAATTACCATATTTTGGAGTTGTATCAGTTGGCAGCCCTGGAATTTGTAGCCACAACAAAGACCACAATGTACAAGGAAGAAAAGGCACAATGTTAGATAGCATCTACCAAACCAGCCCTACTGCAATTGATTCTGTTTCTAGCTTCTCTCTGACCCCACTGTTACCCTCAAATCCCTCTCAGCTTCCATGCCGAGTTTTTTACTCTGCTGCTGTTTTCTCTCCACATAGCTTCTTTCCAAACCAACATCCATGTTTCACTCATCAACCACCCCTTTAGAAAGCTTCAGGCTGGATGGCCAGGCATGAAGTGCTGGCAGGTGGTATAGCTGTTAGGCAGCCTTGTGTATCACAAGAGATCTGATGTTATCAAATTCCTTTTCCCCCAAAGACTAAAGAGAGCAAGCCTTTGTGAGCATGCAGGAGGGGGATGAAAACAGTTTGTCTCCTGAGCAGCTAGCCTTTGTCATATTACAAATGAAATCACTTAGGAAATTTAGAGAATTAATATCATAATGAAGACGGGAGTACCCATTAGGGTGGTCTAATGTTGCTCTGGAGAAATGTGATGGATGCCCAGTGGCTGCAAGCTCTTATTTGCAGAGAGTTACCTCTGCAGTTGCCATTATTAGGAAGATGTCTGAAGCAGAGGATCAGACACAACCATTGCAAGATGAGATAGTGTTTGACTGGTTTCCAGGGAACGGAAGGATACAAGCTTAGTTGTACCTGTCACTACGGCTCCCAGCATTTTTCCCCCCTTAATGTCTTTTTTAGCTGTAGGAAGTTTCTCTTTAAAGATTCAGTGCTTTCCTAATGACACAAAGCGAGTAACGGGGAGCATATAAAAATGTTATATAGATTACAAACGGATTCAGTCTATTTTAAGACAATGTGTGCCAGCCCTAAAGAATGATTTTATTTAGCTTTACTTTTCTCTTGAAAATAAATTTAGCCAAAAATTCCGAAATGAACACACCACTGGCATCCCCATGTTCATTTAGCTTTCTATGTAAAACATCTCTCACTTTCCATGGCAGTATTTATGTCTACCCAAAATCCAATCTGCATTTGATGCTCTTTTCTGCACCAAAGCCTAGAATATGGTACTTCCAGAAATTATTGTAAAATGTAATTGAATCCTCCTTTCTGGTACTCAAATCTCTTTCTCTCTCGTACTGCTTGCCAGTGACATCAGTATACATAATTGGAAATGGGAAATTTCCAAAACCCCACATCAATTCCAGACTAGATAAAAAGGAAGGATAATTTCTCTGAGAAAAATTTGGAATGGTGTAAAGGAAGGGAAAGGCTAAATATTTCCTGGAAAGTAAGACTATATACCTATACTTTTTCTCCACTTCACAACTAATCCTTTTGTCTCTCAGACCAGAATTTTCACAATTAGCATTTCTTGTTACTGTGCCTGCCATCCACTGAGTAATATCGCTTCTCTGCAATATTTTTCTTCCAATGTCTGTCCCTTTTCAAGACAAGTTTATAGAGTAGTTCATTCTCTTGATGAAGTCAAATGCAATTTTTTATTTGAGACTGCTGTAAAGACACAATCACCCAGATTTTGGAAATCTTGGTCAATTATAAATAGGAACAACTCAGAAATTATTCCCAGTTCTTTTCCCAGCATGAAAAAAAAACCCAAAATAGCTAAACTTGCTTAATTACCAATTAGGGAGCAAACTTGTACTATTGTAGGATTTGGTTCAGTGAATATCCAGGTTCTTTCCATTGAGCTACTTTTGATTTCCTATTCTCTTCTGTATTCAAAACCTTTCAGGACAGCCAACCTAAAGGGTCAATAAAATCTCTTCCATGGAAAATGGTAAACACCAAAAGCAAGGTTCACCAAAAAGCTGAGCAAACTACTGTCTGGGTTGTCTCTGGTCCCTTTTGAAGGGGACACAATGAACGTCATTAATAAAGCTTTATTACCGTTCCAAAACAGTAAATTCTACTCACTCCCCAAACACAAAAGCTTGCTGATGATCCACACGTATACCTTGCATATCCATTCGGTACTTACTACATTTTAAATTTTCATTTCATCACATATCTTATGTCTTTAACCTTATCACATATCCAAGTCATTTTCCCCCCAGCTAGATTTTAGTCTCCCTAAAAGCAATACATATTTATCATTATAGTACTGAGTCCAGTATTAGGCCTATTATGAGGACTCCATAAATATTTGCTAAATGAAATCAAACTGATGTAACCAGTAAATGCTATGAACTTTCTAAAACTCAATATAGATAAACAAAACCCCTGTGTGGAAGGGAAGGTATACGGTCACTCCTCTGTATTGTTTTACATTTCCTTCTGAACTGCTACATGCAAATTCCACTAATAAAGAAACGCATCCTCCCTAAAGTGAATAAAAAGGTCCTAATGAAAGTAATGTACCCCACTAGCATTCAGACCCTGAAAACACAAATGCGATCTTGGCCAGAGAAGAATCTAATGAAAACAATCATAGCAAACACAGCTCTTCCCTGCTCAGTGCTCAGTAAGTGAGCAGCAGGTTTTCTCTGTCTAGCTTACAGAAAACAGGAGGTAGCAGTTTGCAAGGAGCAGCGTTTTAATGTGATTGGACTATAACAGACAATCTATTTACAGCATGCTCTGGGGAGCTTATAAACAAATGTTGAGTAATTTCAGCCAGCAGTAATTACCCTTGCAGCTGACAAGGATAGCATGAGACTTTCTCCTTCACCTTCAGCCCAGTCCAGAAGGCAGTGTACACAATGCCACTTCTAATTATTTCTGCATTTCTATGGCTAAAGACCAAAGTGTGTTATTAGTGAACATTTTAGAAGCTTTTTAAAAGCTTATTTATTAGGACAATTAAAAGGCATCACTATGATAGCAAATAAAAGGTTCCATTCTCAGGAATGCAGTATCAAATGAGCTTCTGCCCACTTACCTTTAAGGCAATGTGGACTTGTTTTGTGTTGTCTATTGTTAAGAGCCGAGACTCAAGCTTGGTAATAAAAGAAAGAGTATCTGGAATGCATTTGGTTTAATTCTGAGATATGCCTTTTGCTCTTAACAGTTTTTAAGTAATGTAGAGCATATAACTGAAGTTATTTCTCAAAAAGCATAGAATTTTGAAATGTGTGTGTGTTGCTTGATTACAGAGCCTGCTGGAGATAAAATACACGTAGTCATACTATCTCTCTTCTTCTACCTCTCACGGGAGGCACTAGATTACCCTGGCTGGTTAAAGGATTTTATCTGGAGGGGTCACTGATATTGCATCAGTTTGACATAAGGAAGATGTTAAAAATTCAAAGATCTAAAAATAAACCTTTGGCAGATAAGCTCCTAATGGATGCTGAAGGAGTAAAACAATTATGCAAAGCAATCACCCTGAGCGTTTGTAATTAACAATCAAATTACTTCCCAGAAGTGTCCAACAAGAGGACTTTTGTTGAACATTTCTATACGTGCCAAACTACCCCAAAGTAATTGGGGAAATCAGTGAACTGTGGTGCGTGCTGGTTCTCAAACACCACGGCCAGTTTGGCATTCACTGAGCTTCTGTCCGCCTCGGTAAGTTCTGTTCAGATCCCTACGATAGGAATTGACAGCAGATATCTAATCCCGCAAAGTATATTATTTACATTTTTTGATACGTTACATTACATTACATTCTGTCATGTTGCATTTCATCAACAACAGATAGAATGTTGCATAACTTCATGTGACATGATGACAGATTCTCTCTCTCTCACACACACACACACACCCCCCACAAAACTTTTAGAAGGTGGGTCTGAGGGAATGCATTTGAATTTGGCCCTAGAAGGATCATAGAAGCCATCCAATCATGACCAAATCCACGGGTCTTTCATGACAATAACATCATGTTGCCCTGCACAGCGACACCTAAGCTTATTCAATACATATGTTGCCACTTGTTTGTAAATATTTTTAAATGTGTCAATAAGACATACAATGGACCACAAAAGCAGGTTCTCAATGTTAAACAACAATATGCTGAAAATTGCCTTCCTTGAAAGAAACATCCAGAAGACAAATTAGAGTTTAGCAATACACCATCAGATGCACGTCCCTGCCATTGCTCTGCTCTCATTGCTGAGACGTGGTTAGCAGACGGACAATAATTTTTCCTTGTTCTTTAGACTGGCAGGTGTCACTCTGGCCAGTGTGGGATGTGAGTGATGGATATTTTACAGCTGAAGAAATGAGAATGCAGAAATTCAAGCGTACCTCTGGGATTTCCCTGGTCATTGTGGGCAATGCAAGGGCAGGGCGGGCCGCCGTGCTAACGCAGGACTGCTGGTGGTTGCCACTGCTGCAAGCTGCTGCCGATTCACAGCGTTTTAAATAATATTTCTATTAGCAAGGGTGTGTTTCTTCTTTGATGGAAGCATGCAGAAAGCTGCTCTCTAGGCTGTCCATTGTATACTAAACTGCTCTAATTGTTTTCCTGTGCTTTATTCAGAAATCTGGTAAAAGCTATTTCAGTGCAAAATTGCTTACAGACTTAGCACTTTTGAACATGCAGGTTTTCATACACATTAATATAATTTATCAAAAAGCTGGAAGTTTGTTTTCCTCCTCCACCCAAAAGTGTCAAATTATTTTAGTTTTACCAAAAAAAAAGAAGGAAAAACTTATTAGAAGATATTTAAACTATGATAGTGGGAAATAATAATAATAAAAACAGAATGCAATACAAGAGCAAAAATAAGAGTACGGTTCTCTTCTACCTGGATGTAATTGGGAACTTATGTTTTCTTGGGTTTAATATAATTTTTATATATTAAAATTAAAGAGAAATTAAACATTTAAATTACAATGTAAAAAGAAAGCTAGCTATAAAGCTTCAAGCATATCTAAGCTATATTTTAAACATGGATTTTCAGGCTCACCTTTCTCAATGAGATAAGTTTTTAAAAATATAATTATCCAAATTCATTAATATGTAAATTTAGTAGTGTTTGAGGATAAGAATAAATGGTTAAAATCAGCAAAAATCTAAAGATTTTACAAACAAAATATTCTCCAAAATTTACAGGTATATGTTTAAAATAGAAAGATAAAAATTACTTCTATTTAAAATATGATGCAAAACTATTAAGGAACTTATTTTTTTTAAATACTGTTTCTGATGTTAAGATTACAAAGAAAGGAATTTCTCTAGTTTAAGTCTGAGTTATCCCTGAAATTTACGTACCATAAACACAATATTAGAATTGTGCTTTTTGTTAAGACTATAGTAGCTATACTAAGATATACCCTTGTCCATTAAACTTGTAGAACTCAGAGAGTTCACTCAAACTAATTTGATGTAGAGAGGATACATTTTTTTAAAAATCAAAGTTCTTAGGGCAATTGCTTAAAAGAATCATTATATGCAATGATACACAACAACATGAACACTAGGCTTTAGTTACAGGGATAGTTATCTGCCTTCATTTTGCATTAATTTCCTCCAGACCACTGCTGAAATATTACCTTGCAAAATTAAAATGGAAACCATATGTTGATTAGGGAAAACAATGTCAGAGCACATTTCAACATTCACTGAAAGAGTTAACACTGAAACTATCTCCAAAGAGAAAGAAGATATGTTGACTCAGATTGATGTTAGAATTTGTTGTTTAATGTCATTTGCCAAATGTTGTTTCATTTTTAAAGTAATTACTTATGTTAAATAAATTGAAGCATGCATGCAAGCAGCATGATATGAAATTAGCACTCTACTGTAATTTTAGGAACAGAAATAAGATTTTTCCCCATGAATGGAATAAAGCTTTTTCATAAAAACCAATAACATACTGAAAAACATACAGTCACAATTACTTTTTTCCCTACTTACTAATGCAAAGATAAATTGTTCTTCTTTGGAAATCAAATATTTTCCTAACCACAGTGTTTCTTTAATTAAACTGTATTCTTTATAGTGATCAAATATAATTAGCAGTAACAAGTATTTAATGAAAACAAACTGCTACTCCCAAACCTTTACTACATGTTTTGTCTAAGTCTCACAGATGCTCCAAGGATCCCTGTCTCCATCACAAGTACAAAAACAAGCCCCCTCCCACTTTACCCAACCCTATTTGCCAGTAGCATTTAAAACAACAGTAAAAACAACAACAAAAACTTTTGTAATTCTAAGTACTTTAGTTCACATTAAATCTTTCTCCTCTGCTCAAGGCATCGCTTCCAAAGAAGCTTAACACTTAGCAGTCCAAATATTTTATCGACTTCTTGTTTAAAAATCCCATAAGATATCCTCATATAATAAAGCATTACCCTGGTATCTTTATTAGTCAGTGACCAAAATAAGAAGAAAAGTGCCCACGCTGGACTCATTGACAGCTAGGTGCTATACTAAGTCCTCTGTAATTAATTGTGAGTGAAAGGGGGTTTGATTTTGCAGCCTCGTAAAACTTTTCCCACATGGCTGAACCCACGGTCAGAAGACGTTAGGCAACGTTAACTGCCTGCACATTTCTGCAAGGCTCTCGAGGAACAGCTAGGCACTGGGGCTCCAATCCTGAGAACCTTGGGACATAAGACATCAGTGTCTACCTTTCATCTTTGCTGAGATTTGGAGTGGGTTCAGACCACAGAGGCTTCTTAATTCTCACTAATTCATTTGCTTTTCTGATTCACTTGGCTTGGGATAACCTGAGAATGATAATGAACCTGCAAGGCGAGGTCTTAGTCCCTTGCCTTTGAATGTGCTCGGCATGGATCGAGTGCTTTCTGTGAATTTTGCAAGAGGAAAAGAATCTTATTAGCACTGATTGCTAGTCATGAGGTTTCCTCTAAAAATTGCTTTTGTGTTTTAACTCTTGCTTGCTTTCTGCAAAGCTGAGTAGCAGGGGAGAAAAGTTAGATTATTTATACAAATGATGTATATTTCTGGAAGCTGGGGTGATATTTTTGGGATGTGATTTAAATCAAATCCTAGCCTCTAGTTTTTTGTTGGTCACCAAAAGCAACCTCAGTGTTTCCTACTCTTTTCTGCAACTGATACTAAGTTCTTTTTTCATTCCACATAGATAAACACATCCCTGTACCAGAGAGGGAGAGTTTTCCAAAGAAATACCCAAAGCTTCTTTAAAAAAAGAAATTATTCTTAGATTTAATTTACACAAGAGTTGTCAAGTTCAGAGGCATTTCCCGTGGTTTTGGAATTCTGTTGAATTGGCACTTTTGCTTTTACAATTAGTGTGTTGTGGACCTTTAACTTCTACCTAGGTAAGAATTTGTGCTTGAGATGTAAAAGTCAATAAATGAACTGGGCAAAGTGGTGTGTTTTAGTGAAGCAATAAAAAGGGCCATTTGGGTCTACTAGTCTAGCCGAAGGTGATCTTTCTTTAGATCTTGGGATGCTGAACTACTGACCAAATTATTCCCTTCTTCGATTGTAATTGTGCTTTCACATGTTCAGTTGTACAGGCTTCCCACGCACATGGTCATAGAAGTTATATTCAGCAGCTGCGATGAAATAGATGCACTGAGCAGCAGAAGAGGTCTTGACTCAAGAATTAGAAAGGGACCTTGGTGGCAGAGCATAGCGTTAACACACTCCGGTACTTTACAAAAGGTGTGTGACCTCTGATGTCATGTGCTTATCCCCCATCTGGGGACTCTCTTATCAAGATTTTAAATTTCCTCCACAGTCTGAGTGAGCAACCCATGATATCCATACATGATGTTAGTAAATGAGTAGCATGGGCACAGGCCGCAAACCTAAGCCATAAATCATCACCACGTTTTGAGCATACAGAATATAAGAATATAAGAATAAGAGCCCTGGAGCTCATTCAGTCCCACTCCCAGGGATTTAAAGATGACAGAACTCAGGACCAGGAAGTTTGGGAGATTTGTCCAAGGTCAAATAGCTGTTTAGTGATAGAGCTAGGAAGGGAATTCGGTATTCAGATCCCAAGTCTAGTGCTCTGTCTGAGACTGCGCATAAAGAGTGCTAGAATTTCCATGAAACTGTTTTGACATTACAGTGCACATGTTCAAGGGCTTAATGCTAAGGGAAAGTATTTCAGCAATAAGCTGTCCTCCTAAGCCCACCACTTCTCCATTGACTTCCTATTGCCTGACACCATTAGCTCTGTTTCCATTTTGACTCTTTCCAAGGACACCCCCTTTTATGTCTTCCCGGCCAGAGAATGTCTCCACTTATTAAATAAGTTGACAAACCAAAGATCAAATTTTCACCCATTTGCTTTCTTCATAATCACACTATGCCCCTCTCTCCACATTGGGACTCTCTCTATTTCTGACTGAACTGGGCAAATCTTTACTAAAATAAAATTTATTTACAATTTATTTCTAATTCCATGAAATCACTTGTTCGGTGCAATTTCATACAATCTGTGACTTGACTTTTTATTTTATATTGGATTATGGTTGAAAGATATTCAATATGAGAAATACTTATGAAAAATGCATAAATGCTTCCATCAAGGAAACACGATCAATTCAAACAATATAGAACAGTGCCTGGGTTTGAAAGCTGACAAATCTGGGCTTCTGACCTTGAGTAAGGTATTTAACCTCCCTAAGCCTCAATTTTCTCTTCTATAATAGATAAGGCTTATGAAGTCCTTCAGAAAGCCTAGCACATAATAGGCTCTCAACAAATGTTAGCTATTAGTGTTGTTATTGTTGTCATTATTATTATTATTAGTGGCCTTGTTATTCTATTGGTATAAATAATATTAAAAAACATGCATGTATGGAGCATTGCAAAGCTAAAGTAACTGAGGATTGAATGGATTGGGGGACCATTCTAGAGAAAGAGGAGGGAAATAAATGTGAAAAGCTAATTCACGGCTCCAGCTCGAGAGACTGAAAGTGATGACATTACTTGTCACACCCTGAAGGGGTGAATCTTGGAAGCAGATTCTAATGAAGTGGCTTTGATAATTGTGGATTTGTGTCAGGTGAGGGCAACAGAGAGCTATCCAGACAGGCAACTCTGGAGGCCTGGAAGACCATGAACTTGGTTTGATAACCCCTAGGGGAAGCAGCAAAGCCAATTAGAGCTGAGGAGAGAGCCAAGAATGCACCCTAACCAGGACCTAGAGTCTCTACTGGGTCCAGAAGAAAGTCAAGAGTAGAAGCTGGGAACAAGCTAACTCACCCAGCAAAAATAAGGTAGAACACTTAAAATAGAGCTACAGTGGTATCAAGAGAGATACCAGCAGCCCCAGATATGGAGATTCCCTCAGAAAATCTTGTCTGTGGTCCCTTGAGAGGCAGCAGACGAAGAGCCTCCAAAGACCTGGCAGTTTTCTTTGGCCTTTGGGAGGGCCCTGATGACTCTGGAAGAAAAACAGAGTTTTAGAAGGGAAAGTTTGGGGTGGTGGTCATGGGAGGAGAAAAGATGGTGTGTGCTTTAACATTCACAACTGAGGTGGGAGTGGGGCATACAGTAGAAATGACCAGCCAAGAAAAAAAATACGACCAAAACTTAGCAGGAAATTCAGGAAATTATTTAGAAAGGTCAAAAAAACTAACATTTATTGAGCATTCACTATGTGCTGCTCCTTCTCACTTAATCCTATTTATCCCATGCAGAAGGCATTATCATCCCTACTTCTGAGATGCAGAAACTGAGGTATCAAGAAGTTAAGAAATGTATCCAAGTTCATATAGCTCAAAATGGAAGAACCATATAGAATTAGAATTGATATCTGCCTCATATCAAAGCTCTTTCCATCCATCCCTGCTGCTCAAAATTGAAACCGTGAGAATGCACAAGTTCTCTGAGGGACAAAAAAAAAAGGTAGGCAAGAGTCAAAGAAGTCAAGTAAGTGTTTAATGCTACAGTGATTTCAGGAATTAGGACTGATAACACACTGTTGGGTTTGGCAATTAGGAAGACACTGGTGACCTTGGGAAAAGGAATTCCTGTAAAGTGATGAGGCCGGATGCCAAACTGTCAGCGAGGGGGTGGTGAGGGAATGATGGCTGGAATAGTAAAGTGCCCTTTGGAGAAACTTGGCAGTAAAAGTAGTAACTCCAAGGAGTACCACGAGCTGGAGACATCTTTTTCTTTCATTAGAGATGTGAAAGTATTTGTGGACAGTGACAATAAAGCCACTAGAAATCAATGTTCATTCACAAAAATGAGGGAATAATTACTAAGTGCAGTTATACAGAAGGAAAAGGAAATCTCTGCCTGGTAAAACTGTCCTTAAATGGTAGGAAAGAAAGAAAAGAGAGCTAAAATTATATAGACTTACTGAGGTGGTGTGAAAGACACAAGTATAGAGATATTTGGAAGTTTGGGTGAGATGGAAAATAGGAAAAACAGGGACTTCCCTGGTGGTCCAGTGGCTAAGACTCCGTGCTCCCAATGCAGGGGGCCCGGGTTGGATTCCTGGTCAAGGAACTAGATCCCACATGCCGCAGCTAAGAGTTCACATGCGGCAACTAAGATCCTGCATGCTGCAGCTAAGACCTGGCACAGCCAAGTAAATAAATAAATATTAAAAAAAAAAAAGAAAGAAAATAGGAAAAACGTTCAGATACCTTTGATCAGTCAAGTGAAAGACAAAGTATTTGCTGTAAATGAGATGTCTTGAAGTGAATCTGGGGGCCCAAAGACTGCGGATGAATGAACAAATGAATAAATGAATGAATGACATAGGAGAAAATCTAGAGGCACACTTTGGTTAGTGTCAGAAGGGAGAGGATTCACCAAATAGACAGAATCTCATTATGAAGTGAATCTGAGTACTGAATGGCCCTATGTGTGTTGAAAGTTGGCAGGTCAGAGCTGTTATAAACTGACCCTTTTAGGGCTATACAGTCCACCTTGTAAAATGCATCCCATTGTAGCCCTAGTGGGAGACACAGTGATTATACAAGCAGCATCAATCTGGCCTCTTCGAGATGTGGTGCTTAATATGTTGCATTGAAACCAAGACAGATAAAATTGTTTGCAGCCACCTTCTCCTCCCACCATATACAGAGTAAATGGCCAGTGCATCACTTCCATAGGCAGAATATAGCAGACTTTGTCTTGATGCCTAACCTCCACCGTTAAAACAAAAGCCTATTGTTAAATCTATATTTATTAGAGAAAAAAAGAAGTTTTCCAGGACTCACACTGTGGACATTTAGAAAAAATCTTGCCTGGAATGAATAGTAGATTTAGTAACTCCCTTTGAAAGGGCAGGAAAACCTGGCTAATATATCAACCTAGCTATTAAAGAGATGAGGCAGAGTAAGGAGAGAGGGGTTGGGCTTCTGTTTCCTTTTTCTTTTACCCTCAAAAATCTATGACAGATCAACTTCCCTTTATTGATAGAGTATTATCTAACAACTCAGTCAACATCCAAAGTACATACTTGAACAAGATTGGAAAAAAAAAATGACCTTTTCATCAGTCTTAACACTGAGTTGCTTGAATTCTAAAATTCAAATCTAATTTTAAGAAAAGAAAAAACTTTTTTCTCAGTACTGATGCCATTTATTCTGATGCAATTTGGGGTTCAAAAGGTTCTGTTAGCCTGACATTCTAGACACATCCATGAATTCAAACTTTTTCAAAAACACCTCTACAGAGGCACATGTTGATTTAGGAAGTGTCCACATGACAGTAAAACAACCAATCAATTCAGTGAAAAAAAAATCAATTGATTCAACAAAAACATCAAACAGGCTGTTTGCTGTCATGAAGATCAAACTACAGTTTGACAGAACTTTTACTTTTTAATCAATGGTATTGATGTCTGTAAAACAGCCCATGTTCACTGTATGAAAGAGGACCAAGTTGCTATTCGTGAGGTTATTTCAAGAAAAGAGCACAAATGAAAACCTCAGCTTCAGGGAAGAATTTTAACTTCCACTTTGCATCTCTTCCCACCATGTCTAATTTCTTTACTATTAACCTCCTTCAAAAAAAAATTTGTTTTGTAATGTGGTGCCATTTATTATACAGCACGATATACTCAGGTAATGTTGCCATCATAGTGAACAGCATCTTATACGTTCATCTTTAAAAGAAAGGTGGTAGATTTTCACCTTCCTTTCTTTAATGCATCATTCTTCATCCTTCTTGGCTGATATGTCTAGAATTTGTAGCATATCCATCATTATCTAACTGCCAACTGTTTTCAGAGGAGCTGTTGCTTTAAGCTCATTATTTCTTCCGATTGGAGAATCTGCAGAGCCTCTTTCTACAACGCAGCAGCCAGCATGGTACATGTGTACAGATGAATGGTCGGGTTGTCCTTCAGAGACTCTTTGTACCCAGCTTTGCTCCTGAACTACAGCGCATAATGAGCAGCAAATGCATACTCACGTGCCTTAAAAGTGTACAGTGAAACCGTTTAAAAAATGCCAAAATAAAGACCACATTCCATAAATAAGCTGTTAGTATAACCATGTAGTTCCACAGGGTTTCCTACTTAACCTAGGAGTTTGGGGATTATCATGACTCTTCTATAATTAGTTTCCTCAAAACTTCCTTGAAGTCGAGTACAGTTGATTGGGCAGTTGCCTTTCAAGAAGAGTTATATGAGCTACACTTTGGGAGCCTTCCAACTAAATCTGAGAGTGAATGATGAAAGAACTAACATGCAGATTGTGGGGAAAGTAGGCGAAGACTCTATGAATGTTATTAGTTTAAAAGTCTGTGCAATCCTATCCATAGGCACTGAGTTACAATCAGAGAAAAAGATGTGTGTCCCATCCCTTTCTCTATAACTCATTATTTAACAACCTAAGTTAACAGCTATAGATGTTTCAGAGTTCCAGAATGCAATTTTTGGATTTTTTTTAAGACTGAATGGTGCTTGGAAATATTGAAAATGTAAAATCTGATCTGTCTTCATCTCTAAAGTCTATCTGGGGACATGAGATAATGGGGAGGAGATCTGCAAATAATTGCGAGGTAACCAAAATAAAGCATGTTTTTCCCCTCCTTTTCTTACAACATGGGTCAAAGCAAATATACGTTAACACTCCACCATGATCAAACCTGGTCTTGTACATTATGTACTGTTACTGTTTTCATTAAAACAAAACAAAAAAGAAAAGCCAAGAGGATTAGTTGTCTCAGCTGTAAATATCTGAGTTACAGAAACACAGCTGGAGAGGCATGGTTTACTCCCATTCCACAGTCTTTCCCATGGTTAAAATCAGCAAGGCTCTAATGAGGTCTAAGAGACAAAGACGTATTGTCACTGACTCCTGCTATGCTAACACTCAAGTGTACCGCCTGTAGTGATCTAGAGTCATTCTGGATCTTCAGGTATTGATAACAATTCTTTATGATCACATGAGTGGATCAAAATCATTTGTTACCATTAAAAATATGAATCTACACACTATGATGTTAGCAAGACGATTAAGAAAATCTGTCATGGAAAATAAACAAAGGCATTATACCCTAGGCCACCGGGTGTTAAAGTATCAAAAAGGACAATCAGAAAATAACTATTTTTAACCTCTCAGCAGGACTATAAGCTGCTGCTGCTAATAGTTATATATACATCGGAGAACTGAAAGATGGAAGCTGTTCTAAAATTTTAGATTTTGTCACAATATACCATTCTATTTTAAAAATAGATCAATGGAAGATGCTCTTCTTTTGAAGACATTTCTGTGCTGCTTTATACGCAAATTTCTTTCGTGGATTCTATTTATCTTCTGGCCAATTCTTTTTAAGTCCAAAAGTAAGGACTGTCCCAATTTCCTAGGTTCTTATGAAAGAAAGAATAAGCTATCTATAGTAGTTCAGTCACTAAATATCATGTTTCTATGAAATTTAAAGGCCATGGACCAACTAAAAGTTTTGATTGTAGAAAATATCACCAATGAAACATCTCATTTAGACTCCATATAAGTAATGAGCAGTTGAAGGTGTGTTGGAAATGTCCTTTTAAATATGAGGTCATGGGCTTCCCTGGTGGCGCAGTGGTTGAGAATCTGCCTGCTAATGCAGGGCACACGGGTTCGAGCCCTGGTCTGGGAAGATCCCACATACCACAGAGCAACTAGGCCTGTGAGCCACAACTACTGAGCCTGCGCGTCTGGAGCCTGTGCTCCACAAGAGAGGCCGCAACAATGAGAGGCCCGCGCACCGCGATGAAGAGTGGCCCCTGCCTGCCACAACTAGAGAAAGCCCTCGCATAGAAACGAAGACCCAACACAGCCAAAAATTAATTAATTAATTAATTATTTTTAAAAAATGAGGTCATTAAGAAGATGCTTACCTTTCATGTTTTTAATTAAACATTTTATTGAGATAATTGTAGGTTCACGTGCAATTGTAAGAAATAGCACAGAAAGGTCCCCTCCTCGCACACACTTTGCCCGGTTTTCCCCACTGGCAACATCTTGCAAAACTATAGTATAATACCACCATCAGGAAATTGACATTGATACAATTCACCAATCTTATTCAGAGTTCTCCAGTTTTACTTATACTCATTTATATGTCACTTTATGTTTTAAAGATTTCAATATTCCAATATATGAATTATTTTTATTACACTTTGTTAGAGTATGTGATGGGTGGGCGCCATTTGGTGCCTGATTCTAAAGTTAACCATCTCCCTGGTTCTTTAAAATAGCTAGTTATTATGTTTGATCAAATTTAACTTCAAGAACTGATTTGTCACATGACAGTGATGGTAGCATAGTCCAAGACCAAGACAAACGTTAAACAAGAACCCATAAATGCTTACAAGCAATGTGGCTTACTTCCCCCCCCCCCACCCAAGAAACTGGGTGCTTTGAAGAACACTAAAAATATGAGATAGATCTTTAAGTTTACTCCTGTGTGCAGCAATGGGTTGATTTTTGTCATTATTTTTATTGAGTGTCCTCTAGGTATATAGTTCTATATGAGTGAAAGGAAATAGTTTTATGAATAGAGACACATCTGGAGGACCCAAGGTCCTGAATTCTTGGCTGAATCCTATTGCAAACCTCCTGAATATAATCCCCAAATGGCAATTTTGATTTTCCCTGTTTCTCCACCTGTGAGTTAAAAATTGTGCAGTGTAATAAGGCAGAAAGTACTGACACAGTAAAATTGAAAAAAAAAATCATTCAGTTTTTCTCCTCTGCTTTTAGAACATTCTGTCCTCTGTCACAATAATAGTATAACCTAACATTTAAGTATTTACTATATGCCATGTTCTATTCTTAGCCCTGATTATGCACTACCTACTTTCATTACTACCACACCCCAAAGTAATCTAAGAATTAGAGACTGTTATTTCCATTTCATAGATGACAAAACTGAGGCCTGGATCATTTAACTTACTCAAGGCCATGCAACTGGTAATTGGCAAAGTGGGATTTTGAATTACAGTTTCTTACCCCAATATCCCTGCCTTGCTCTTACCCACTACATTGTAATGCTTTCCTCTCTATTGTCCAAGTGTTCTCTCCTACATTGGGTCAAAAGGAAAAAATGACTTCTAGGAGCTATCGTTGTGTTCTGAGGACAGTCACTGAGATTTCTCTACATTGTGAAAGCACTACACAGGGATCTGAAAGAACTAATAATATGAGAAGAAACCTCCCCCAACCAATCCACTTCTACCCAGAACAGGAAGACTAAAAAAACAAACAAAAAAAAACATGAAAATTAAGTTTCTCAAGAATAACTCTGATAATTCACAATTTTGAAGCAAAATTACAGTTACAGTGCTAGTTTGAAAAAAAAAAAACACGAAAAACCCTAGTGGGTGGTCATTTGCACATCACTTGATAACCAGCAGGAAGAGTAAAAGTAGAGTCTTTTTCCAGGAAAAAACCATAGGATAACTAAATAGTAGGCACATGCATATCCTATGCTTTAATCCAGAAGCACTGAATTTATGAGTCCTCAGAGGCCTTTTAAAAGGCAGAAGAAGAATCCGGGGCTGGTAGTCTTCAGAGGACACTGTGCAGAGAACAAAGCCCTGGATGGCATCAAATCAAGGGATTCTACCCCCCTAAGAGGTTGTAATAAATCTCAGGAGAGACACCCCACAGCACCAAATGGATCTCTCAGAGCACATACATAAAATGCCTTCATTCCTAAGGCATCAACATTCCTGCCTAAAGAGCCTTCATTATAAAAGAAGGTAAGTACACTTCTGTCAGACTCACGGACCAGCTGCCTGCAGCCTGCAATCCTGAAAATAAGGAGTCCTTGCAGCGCGGGATGTTTGATGAGTAACTCAGCAGCAAACTGAACCTCATGGCCGGAGACTGCTGGTGTGCACACCCCATCGTACAGAGAGACAGATGGAGGTGATGAGCTGGGGATGGCTTCCAGTGCAGATGGGGTGTGGGAAAGGTGGCTTGTTAATAACACTGCTGCTCCAAGCAACTTCTTGTCAGCAGTCAAAGTTTCAGGATCATGGACCTGTGGCTTCTTGAAAATTGCTGCAGGGCTGACATAATTCCTAATGTAATTCCTGGTGTAGTTCCATAAAAAAATAAGAAAAGTCTTATAACACTCCAAAGGGTTAGGTAAGGCCAGTGGTGTGAAGTGACTGACATTTGATGAAATCTTCTAGACTTGCAGTATTCATACTGTTCAAGAATGAGATTTTTAGAACTGATATTCACGTTAACCACACCTTTTTTTTCTTTTTTCTAGCAGAAGCAAACAATCAATCCCAAAGCACTTTCTTTTTTGAGATCTTTTTCTAAAAAGATTGTCAATGCACGCTGCAAAGCAATTTTTGATGTGAGAACAATCAAGTATGTGGCTCATTGTAGAAGGAGTTCATTTTCAGACAAGGTATCAGGCCAGAGTACTGAAATTTCTGCACTAGGTCAGGTGATCTTTACTTAAAAATATGATTAATACAAAACCAAATAGGAAGATTAATTTGAGCATTGTTGGAATTTGACAACGTAATTACACACTAGCTTTTTTCTCTCACACTATCAAAGATTATACTCTTACAAAATGATGATATTCTTTTCTTTTCAAAAACTACAAATCATAATAAACATTCTAAATGTCTTCCTGGGATAAGCCATACTGAATAAATGTCTTACTGAGACATTTCTTACTGAGAAGGTTCAGAACTGACAATGAGTATGACAATAATTTTTAACTAATTTATTGATCCTACAAAATGGACAAAGTTTAAAGTTTCTAGAAGCGTTCAAACTGGAGCTTCCTTTTGTCAAAAATTAGATGCTGGTATTCAGGTATTGATAAATTATAAAATGTATTCCATAGTTTCCCTTTTTCTAAAACTACTTTTCTAAAACTACAGAGTGCTAGATAGAGGTCCACTTATATCCCTAAGAACTAGAAAACCCTAGTTTCTCAATGCTTGAGACTATACAAAAACAACAATAAACCCTTATATTTTTGGTGAAGGGTTCATATAGGTCAGCCACACATTAGCATGGAAACGTACTTCTCTAACCAAATGAGTCAACTAGATAGTTGAATGTGAACTAAACCGTGAGACGAAATTAAAAGACACAAAATACACGCATGGATTTTCACTTACTTGAAGACCACCTCAGCACAAGAGAATGCTAGCTCCAAAAGAGTATGGTTGCTGCCAAAGCTAGAGAAGACAGACATCTACCTGATTTGATCGCTGTAAACGTATTTTATTTCCTACTTTCTTTGCCCTCTTTTAAAATCAATAAACATAATTCATTTTAAATGGATTCTGGATTCCGAGCTCCAGTCCCTCTTCTATTGCATGATACACATGTGACTTTGAGTTTTTCAAGCTCTAGGAGTTTCAGTAATTCATGTTTAAGTAGTCTTGGGGATCCCTAGAAGAGTAAAGTGAGATAATGGATACTACATATCTTTGATACCTGTAAAGCACTATGTATGTAAAGATTGCTTATTATTATGATTAATATCAAGATTTAGGATTAAGGCATTTGACCCAACAAGAGGCTATTATGTGCATAAATTTACATGATAATAGTAACACTTCATTAGGTTAGTATCAATGGGGGTAGTTCATTAGAACCTGTAGGAAAGGTGCCATTTGATTAAACTAATGCTGGCTGAACACATCATATGTACTGGGTACTACGGGAGGCCAGTTAACATACAGATGGCACTTAATCCCAAACTAGTACCATTATCCCCATTTTACAGATTAAAATACGAAGGTTCCGAGAGGCTTAGTGTTTGTTCAAAGCTACTTAACTGTTAGATTTTAACAGGAATTATCTACAGCTAGAAGCACCACCAGAAAGAAACCAAACCATACTGGATACCTAAAGTCAAGTTACCTGTTCTGACCAATGTAAGAGTATTAAGGTGACAATGGGACTGCATATTTTTAAATTGGTTCTTTCCTGCTTTAAGTGTAGTACACAAGAGAGAAACATTGCTTCCATCCCTGTCTCTCCCTAAAAATTAATGTTATTACATAAAGCCACCTACTATGAACTAGTCGGGATCACCAGAGGGGGAAAAAAAATCTATAAACTGTAGTCATGCTGTATGCTAGATATTTGTTGGGAGTGACTGCAGCCAGAATCTGTGGGGTCTATGTGGAGTGCTTCAGAAGCACAGGGCTAGCAATCAAAAGTTAAAAAAAAAAAAAAAAAAAAATTAAATAAACATAACCTACTAGGGCATTTTATCAAGCTGTAAGACAAATAGACTTCTTTTTTAAAAGAAAAAACGTTGACATATTTTTCTCTTTCACTTAATCTTTGATTGCCTTTCAGGTGGGGGAAGGGTTGAAGTTGGAAGTGAGAGCAAAGTGATGAAGGAAAGCAGCCGGAGTCTGTCTCTCTAATATTGCTGCTAATCTGCTCCCTGCTGCCAGCCCTGCCACTCAGCAGACTCCTAGGGGCTGAGCAAGTATTACGGAGAGCCAGGAAAGGGAGCTGTGGAGGGAGAAAAAAGAAGAGAGAAGGAAGAAATGGATGTGGTTGGGGAAAAAGGAAGCAGTAAAATCTTGTTTGTAGCAGACAAACATGTACTCCCCCCAGATCCCTAATTTAGTCATGTTTCAATTCAGTGTCAATCTCTTTTTATGTATGTATGTAGGTATCTATCTATCAACCTACCTACCTTCCAATTGGCTATGTATTTACTGTAAATTATAAGTGACTTCTCACTGAGAGCATGTGGGCTTATTATATTTTATTCATATTTAAACATTTCATCCCCAACTAGCTAGGTATACAGACATAAATAGGCACACACACACTAGATTAAAAACTCAGGTAAATCTACTTATAAATAGTTACCGATCTGCTGCTCTCTGCAATGTTGCCAGTTCACACAGTAGACTCAAATGATCTGTTTTGCTTCTGGACCTTTAGTTTAACTGAAAGATGATGAAAATGATGTGCTGCTAGAAGGTAGCCCATTAGGTTTTTGTCCTAAGGACACTGAAGAATAGGAGACAAGTAGGTGAGCTAGAATCATACTCGTTTGCTCATTCCCAGTTAATCTGCAAGACTCTTTTCTGGAATAAATCATCCGACAGGACTCTTTACTATGGAAGAACAGCCCAGCAGGTAATACACACAGTCAGTAAGCTGCCAGTTTGTTGACAGCCAGTGGGGTGGATTTCATACTCTATGGGGATGGCAGCTTCTAGGGAGTTCAAAAAGAAGCCCTAGTGAAGACAAACTCCAAGACAGTAATTTTGCCTGTCAGGAATGCATACCAGCCACATTTAGCAGTGGCCTGACTTGTCCAGACTCTAAAGAAGATTTTGAAAGGACAGGAAAATCACCCAGGATTCCTTTTCTAGCCATTCCCAGCCATTCCCAGCCATCAGAAACCACAGCCTTAAAATCAAGACGGTCTCAGCAGGAGAGCAAAGGGTCACAGGAAGAGAAATTTCCATGTGGCAGGGGCAGACGTCTACCTGGAACTCTACTCACTTCCAGTGAGCCGCCTTCATTTTAAACCTGAATCCCTCTCCTCCTCAGAATGCTTCTTATGGCAGGTGAATCCACTCTCATCGCAGCTCACGACACATTCCACTACAGATTTTTATATCATGCATAGACTTCTAGAAACTTTTTCTTAAAAAAAGGCTAGAAATGACAAGAAAAGTCTTCTGAATAAGAAGAAAAGAAATTTTCCTTGCAATGAAAACCTATGTTTACCCCACAAATACACAAAATATTTTTACTTTCCCTCAGTGCCTTGATCTTACTACAGAGACAGACAGAAGGCATTTAAAGTGCTTAATTATAAAAAGCAGTTACTAATCAAAATGTGGCGAAGGACCTCACTTCTCCAGAGTTACTACTGACTTGAAATTTTTACTTTACAATAATTAGCAAATAAGAATACTTCTACAAACAGCATTAAATTGGATTTTTTTTCTTCATAAAGAGAAATGTCACATGGATGGAAACTTAGCAGTGATTGTCCTAGATTCTTAATTTATGTAGATTATCTGCCTTAATCAAATCAACCAAGTTTTGTGAACATGGTCCATGTACCTGAACATGGAGATCAATTTCTAATACAGAAACTGCAACATACTGCCTGTAGTTATTATAAGGCATTGTCGATATATCTATAAAGGGATTTTTTTCATATGTTGGTTTCAGGTAGATAGAAAAATAAGTAGGTAGAAGACAGATTAGATAGATGATTGATAAAGACAGTAGGTAAATATTGATTTACATATAGATAAAACTAGATATAGTGATAAATATTCCTCACATTTTACTTTCATGTGCCATTAGTGCATAAAGGTCATGTATTTGAATCTGGAACCAGCAAGTGAGACTGTTAACCTCAGTCCTAAACCCCAGTATTTTATCCTCGCCTTTGAACTACCCACCCTGGCCTGCCTTATAAGGCATCAGCAGTATCATACATTCTCATTCTAATCTGGCCTTGTTTAGAATTAGAACTCCCTGGAGGATAATAAGCATTTGCCCTAAGGCGATGGGCGGGGGAGGTGGTGGGAGACGGCAAAAATATCATGGTGCTTCAGGAATTCCATCAAGTGGCCCAACTTCAGGGCAGAGGTATTCTAATCTCGATCCTATCTGAACAACAACTAAACTGTACTATTTGCTGAGCACTATCTTTGCATTTACTTAGTATCTATATTTTATTCATGTATTTATTCTTAATGATTGCTCCATTGTTCTTTAGTTGCATGGAGTTAGTCTTAGCTTGCAAACTCCTACAGGTAAGAGAATATGTTAGTCTAACCCTATCTTACCCCCATCCCATCTTTCAATTCTATATTTAAAGAATAAGCACTTAATAATATTATTTATGGGTTTGGTAAAATACCTTATTATGATTTTGGAGCGTATCATATTCTTCTACCTTAGATAAGTGCCAATACTGTAAAGCTCTCTTTATTTATCTGGGATTTGATTATTTTTTCCTAATTCTAATAGGAATATAAACCCTTCCATAAATAAAATGCTTAGCAAACTACCTGTTAATAGCAAGGGCTCAATATATGTTAATTAGCCTTTTGAGACAGTATCCATAGTGGTAAATTCATGGGCTTCAGGTTCTATCATTCCCACATTAAAAACTCTACTATATAACTCTTTGCTGTTTGAGCTTAGACAAGTCACTTGATATGTCTACAAGTAATATTACATTCTTCATAGCCTTTGCCGTGAACTAATTCACGTGAAGCACTTAGTACAGTTCTGACTGTATGACACAAACTTTTAAAAAATACTATCTTCCCAATAGTTTTTGTCAGGTCATCTAACACTGACTCTCCTTTTGGAGACTTCTGGAACCTTTTCTCTTTTCTATTACAACCCAGGCTTTTTTCTCTCCTTCTGTTTCTGTGTCCATCCATTCTGATTCTTCTGCACACACTTCTCTTTCTCCCCTGGATCCTTAAATGTGGAGATTCTCTAAACTTCTGATCTCAGAACATTTTTTTTTCACAATACATTCTAGATTTAGACCACCTCATGAACTCTAAAAGGTTGTATTTCTATGTCATCATGTATGACCTTGCTTCATAAATCTCAGAGGAAAAAAAGAAGATTTAGGCAGGAATACCTCCACCTTCCCCCCATAAAATCTCTAAGCCCACCTCCATCTGCCCTGTCCTCATTGTGACACTTCTGTACAACAGAGGTGTAGTTTTTTCCTACAAAAAAACAAAGACCAATTCCTTCACCTTTACTCCAGATCTCATCAGCATCAGCCTTCTCCGGGACTTTGTTACATCTGTTTTCATCTCTTGTTCTACTTAACCTCTCCCTTTCTACTAAATTCTTCCCCTAGGTGTTCAAATATGTTTTAACAGTTCTTCCATTTAAAACAAAATGCAACCATAATAAGCTTCCCTTTTCCCCACATCTCCTTCCAGCTCCTGCTTTAATTTTTTTCTCTTTTACAATCAAGCTTCTGGAGGGTGTTGCCTATTTGCATGTTTCCTCCACTTCCTCATCTCCCATTCACTCTTCAGCTCAATCCAGTCTGACTTTCGGCCCCATCACACCAAAACTATTTTCATTAAGGTCACCTAAGATATCCGTGATGATATCTAATGGACACTGTTCTGCACTTATCTTTCCTGACTTATTAGAAACATGTAAAATACTGGTCTACATAGCTTGTTTTCCATGACACCAGACTCTCCTGGTTTACCTCAGACTCTTCTACATAATCTTAACTCCACTTTGACTAGTATCACCTTACCCTCTACCCTATCTCTAAATGCTGATGTGCCTCAAGTCTTGGCTCAGATCTGTCTTCTCACTCTTTAAATACCTTCTGCATGCTATATATTCCATATCTCCGTAACTGCCTACACGCTGTATTCTGAGCTCAAAAAACTTGATAAGCCACCTACTTATTATCTCCAATTAGAATTGTTATAGGTGCCTTAAACTTATATTTTCAAAAACTGGGCTCTAACTAGTTTTAAATGTTCCCAGCCTGGTACAATGGCATCTCCATCTACTTAGTTGAAATTGGAAACAGTCTACTCAATTATTCTTAAAAGAAATCCTCTTTCATACCTCCTTCTCTCTTACTTTCCATCTATGATTCATCACCAAATCTTCCAACTCTACCTCCACTTTTCCTTTACACTACTACCATGCCAATCCAATCACTGTCATCTCTCACTGGTATTATTATTATTATTATTTTGGCCATGCTGTGCAGCTTGTGGGATCTTAGTTCCTCGGCAGTGAAAGCACAGAGTCCTAACCACTGGACCACCAGGGAACTCCCTCTCACTGGTATTACTGATATAACCCCCTAATTAAACTATCTCCTTTTTTGATCTCCATCATCCACCCCACCTCTTAGAAGCCACAGAAAAAAATGCAAATCTTATAATTCATCTATAATTTGCCACTCTCTTAAAATAAATTCTAAAATTCTTAGCATAGTCTAAAAAGCCTTGTATGATCGGGTCTCTGACTCCCTTTACAATTTCATCTCAGGGTTTATCTCCCTTTTATTCTCTAAGCTTCAGCCACTCTCAGATTCTTTGAGTTCCACGAATACTTACAGCTTTCTCTAACTTCAGCATTTCCATACATGCTGTTCCTTCTGCCTGAACTATACATCCAGCATCCTTAGCCCAGGTAACTCTTTCTTTTTCTTCAGGTTTCTACTTAAACAACTTCAGAAAAAGCTTTCAATTTCCCATAATTAAAGTTAGATCCCAATTATAATGCCTAATTCTATCACTTTTTCTTCATAGAACTAGGAACCCTTTAAATAATACGTCAATTTGTATGACAATATCTATCTGCCATGGTAAACTCCACGGAGGCAGAGACCATGTCTACTTGTTTACCACCGTTATCTGTAATACAGAATTAGGCAGATGGTGAGTACTCAATATGTTTTACTTGAATGACTATCCAAATGTCTATAACCCTTGTCTAGCCTTGACCCCACTCCTGAAAAGCAGACTTCCATTTCCAAATGCCTACTTGACATAGCCACAGAAATAAAACACCTTTAACTTAGCAAATTAGCAACAAAACATACCATTTGTCCCCTCCCAACCTGCACCTTGCATTCCCTATCTTTGTTATTGGCATTCGTCACCTTCCTCCATTTTGGAATCGCAAAGTAATTTTTATTTCCTCCCTTTCTTTCCCTCTTGATAGCCAATTAATTGTCCAAATTGGTCACGTCTTCCTCTGTGGTGTTTCTCACATTTACCCTTCCATTTTTATTTCTACTGCTAACTTCCCATTCAGGCCTTCATCATCATTCTCCTAGACCCACTGAATGGCCTTTCCACCTCCAATACTGGACTTAGTCACTGCATTCTCTACATTGGAACGATTGAGACGGCGTAATGGTTAGGAGCATGGATTCTGAAGCCATTATGCCTTGACAAAACTCTGGCTGTTTTTTCCTAACTTTGACTGTTACCAAATTGCTTAACCTTCTTGTGTCTTATTATAAAAGGAGGATAATAATAATAACTACATGTGGAACTATGGTGAGTGTTAATGAGTTAATATACATTACACATGCCCAGCAATGCTTGGCACTTACTAAGCACTCAAATAAATATTAGCTACTACTATTGTATTGTTAAGACTAATATTCTAAAAATTCAGACTAAATCATGTCACTCCTGTCCATGCCCCCCCCCCCACTGCCAACAGAACAATACTCAGACTCCTATTTAAGGTACTCAACAATCTGAACTCAGCCTATCTTTATCACTACCCAGTTCAATCTTCCTCAACTCCTAAACTCCAAAAATACCAGGTAAATTCAGTGTCCCCAATTACAACATGTACTTTTATGTTTCCATGCCTTTGATTATGTTAATACTTTCAACCTGCAATGCCTACTCCACATCTTAAACACTTATATATTCAAAGTCAAGACTGTTTTCAAGGATATCCCTGAGTCTCTTGGGCAGAATTAATTACTTTTTATTGTGTCTCCCCTAGCACTTGTGCTTCTATTTAGCACTTATTTTGGTTTGCTTTACATTATTTATTTCATTCTTTTCTGCTTCCTTACCAACCATCCCCAGTGATGCGATAAGCCTGAAAGCTCCATTACAGTAGTAACCACGCCTTAAGCACCTCAGTGCATCACACAATGTTGGTAGTGGTATCTGGCAAGTTTACCAGCCAGTAGCAGATACTCAACAGTTATTTGCTGACTTTAATTGAAAAGGAATTGAGTAGTTTAAGGATTTGACAAAAATAAGACCCTTTTTGGAGACACTATTTAGATAGCATAATGATAGAGCAGTACTTACTATTGATATTATTGCCAACTATTTAATCATACCTTGTATCAGTGGAAAAAAAACATTATTTTATACACTCTGTTAATAGAAACTATTACTGGGAATTCCCTGGCGGTCCAGTGATTAGGGCTCCGCGCTTCCACTGCAGGGGGCACGGGAACTAAGATCCCGCATGCCACACAGCACAGCTAAAAATATATATATATATATATATATACATATATACGTACATATATGTATATACATACTATTATTTTCTAATTTAAAATAAATTATCTTATATTATGAATATTTAGCTTATCAGTAAACTATTTCCTTATAATAAAGACCAGGGATGTGATAGCAATCATTCAAGCATTTTATATTTTAAAGGTTGACAACTAAAGCATTCTGAAGCCATTTTTTCCCAAAATAAAAAAGAATGCTTTGTTCACTCTCCTACGTAATCTCTCTGTTTACCAAATTTCAGAACAGTGAGAGGTTTGACTTTTTCTCTTTACAGTGAAATTATTAACCTGAGGAAATGCAGTATCTTCAGGGGCTAGTAATGGAATCCTGAACAAAACTTTGAAATTGCATAGAGATGTAGTGTCAGTTAACCAGAAGTTTTTATTTCCCCACTCCAAACTGCAATCTGTCTCTATCTGGAGCAGGACTTTTGTCTTTCTGGCAACCTCTTTGGCCAAACTTGAATATAAGCATCCAGTGCTCTTTTTAAAAAGTTTGGCAAGGCCAGAAAGGAAAATTGTGCCAAACAATCCTCCTATTCCAAGACCTATGATGCTTGATTCTTAGACCCAAAATCAGTCTAGTCAGGGTATCTCCTGGCTAGGACCTCATCTCATTATTTTTTCAATTCATATTGGATCCACTGTTAAGCTATTTTCAGTCATACATATTGACCTAGATTCTCCCACAGTGTAAGCTATTCCCCAGGAGTATGCTAGGTACTTAAGGAAACTGCATTAACACTTTCAGGTATGGTATGATAACTGGTTTTCTGATGGCTGAAAAGAGCTACCTCCCAGGATATTAAAAGATACCTTCATATCCTGAAGAGGATTTACTCAACTTCGCTAAGTGTCTGCTGTGCAAACCAGGGGAAACTCAGAAACTAGGAAAAACTGTTCACTAAATAGAAGGCAGGCAAATATTTAGATAATAGATTTTTTAAATCTTCTAATACAAATTACAGTGAACGTTTATAAGCTAGCTCCTTATTACAGAAAAGTCTTTGACCCAATACTAAAGTTAGCACAAAATTAAAGTCCTATTTTGAAGATCATAAATGATAACTTCCTCCGAAAGCATCCTTCTCCCAGTCTCTGCCACCCATCAAAGGGTCTTCTGTGATCTTTTAAAGGTGGTGCTTTACTTTCTCTCAATTGAGCCTTAAAGCAGGTATGTATTCATTTTTTTAACCACATTATTAATTAGTAGAGAAACCCAACTCAAACTAGCTTCAGCATGAGTAGCTGATTGTTGTTGGCTCTCCTAACTAAAAAATTCAGGGATAGATGTTTGAAGAATGGATTTAGGGGTTCAAATAGCACCCAGCTCATTTGATCTTTCCACTCTTTCTTCATTTCTTCACTTCTCAGCTCTTCTTTCTTCTGCATTTGGCTTCATTCTCTGGTGTGTTCTTTCTTCATAATGGTGGCCCTTGTACAGCCCCAGGCATATCAGCTTAGCAAATCAGCAAAAAATAATGTTTCAGTAAAAGTCCCAGCAATGAATCTCAGTGAACTGGCTTGGGTATTTTTACCTTCGATATTTCACCCATACAGTGTATCTTCTACACTGGGTAGACTGAAAGAGAGTAAAGCATAGTGGTTAGGAACACCCACTCAGAACTGGCTTGGGTATTTTTACCTTCGATATTTCACCCATACAGTGTATCTTCTACACTGGGTAGACTGAAAGAGAGTAAAGCATAGTGGTTAGGAACACCCACTCGGGAGCCATCACGCCTGGTTAAAACCCGGCTCTGCCCCTTCCTGACTGTGTGACTTTTGTCTATCCCTGAATGAATAATTGCAGCCAGAAGACTGTATGACCAGGCCTGCATTATGTCCCCACCCCTGGGCAGGTACAGGTAGAAGTGAGATCTGTTCCTCCTAGTTTGAGATAAGGGGGAAAAAAAAAAAAATCAAGAAGCTGTTATAAGAAAATGAGCAGAGATAAACTACAGATGTCTATTAAACTGCTATGCGAAAATACTTGACATGCATCTTATGGTTAAATACAAAATGAATGCTAAAACTGTAGGTATCCACATCATCATTTTCTCATACTATATAGCTGTTGCTTGTTTACAAGCTTATCTCCCTCAATAAACCCTGTGCCTCTCATGGTCAGAAGCTGTTTCTAGTGAGGCAAGGAGTATCTAGTATGTGGAGAGATTTAGTAAATGTTTGCTGAATATGGGAAAAGTGGCTCCAACTTTAAACAAAATACTTTCAACAATACATTTGCAAATACACTTGCACATTCATTTTACTCCCAAGATATATGTGGCAATAGTTACTTAGAAGGAGACTACACAATTCAGTAGGATTTAATGGCCTTCCTATTGTTTAAAAAAAGTACTGATGGATACCACTATCTTTGAGGTTTACTGCTACTTGAAAAAATACTGGTGCGGGGACCATAGAGATGAATTAGAACTTGACTTAAGCTAAGGTTGTTGACGATTCTAATTTATTACCATCAAAAAAGCTGTTTACTTGCTTCTTTGATATATGCCAGTAGGTTTAACCCCATCCTAAGCTAAAATTTGTTCTCTCTTCATTAGAATCTCTTCTAGGCAGGAACGGAGGTGTACACAGAGGCCCACAGTTAGACTTGAGCTTTCAGTTTTGGTGGCATCCAATTCTTATGACTCCAAAATAAATTTACTGACTAGGATTATCAATTCATTTTACAGCTTAACTTCTTTTTAAAAATGACCACACAGAAGCTTCAATAAATATCCGGCCTGGAAACAGGCAAGACAGGTGCAAAATGCTCTCCTAAGGTGCTATATAAACTCTTTCAAGCCTTGAAGAGGTTATTTGCTAAACGTCTAAAAGAGTTAATGATCTTCCAAAAGGGAAAAAAGATCAAACTCGGTGTCCTCCAAGCAGCACTAATGGCCCAGTACACGAAATCTTATACTCTTCTCTAAGTGACTTCAGTTTCTTTCTTTTTGCCTATTGAGAGCAAAATCTTACCCCTTTAAAAGGGACAAAGGATGAAACTACTTTTAGATTGCATTAAAACCATATGCTGCCCAGGAAATTCAACATTAGCAGGCAGTAAATTAAACTTTTAATCTGCTTGTTGTTCCTGGGTGTTGCCACAAACATATTGCAGTATGTGGTACCACTTAGTGGCTGGATAACCTAACCGTGCCGTTCGGAAAACATGTTGTACTAATGATGGACTTCGGTGTTAACTCAATCCCCATCCCCCAAGCTGGTTTAGATCATAATGCATCATTTTATAAGTATGAATAATAAGCACTTTAGTGCAAATTAATTTAGATGCCACCCCACCCTCCATTTTGCAAGGTGAAATTAAAAGAGATTTTTTTAGCCTAACCTCGACTGTCTATTAAAGTTGTATATATAAACAAGCCAGGTTATCTTTTTCCTTGTGACAAATGTTGTTTTATCTAACAGCCGCTTTCCTAGCAGTTCAGTACTCCACCACCCTAAATTAGGACACTTTATCTTAAGGCTTCATAATCTTATGAGACTATAATTGGAAAGTTTATTAAAAAAAAAAAAAATCCTGCTTTGTAAGCTTGGCAGCTGAGATAGGAGGGAATGAGAAGGGCTACAGCAGAATTACACCATCACTGCTAGTCTGACTCTGCTTGACAGAGCCGTTTAATATTTTGACAAGACAAGATATAAAGCAGCATTTTATTCTGTAGAGACTTCACTAGACACAAGCATGGAAGTGCTTGTGATCAATAAAGTTTGCGGTGGAGAGTGATTTATTTACAGCAGGGTATTATGTAGAGAAAGAGCTGTGATATTTCCACAGGCTTTGACGGCATAATGGGCCCCTCTCAATCCTTACATGGAAGGGTTAGATTGTCATGGTTGCTCAGGCAGTATTCAAAACGTTATCTGATCAGCCTTAAAGACTTCAGAAGGAGACAGATGATTAGTTACTCTAAACGATCCTCATCATGCAGAAATTGATGATTTAATATAGTCAATGACAGACGATTCCATTTGTACTAGATAAAGTGTCTGCGGTTTGTATCAATCATAATAGAGTTATTATTGAGCATAAAAGAAAAGCATGTTTAATATCATTAATTCCAGATATGTCGCTTTCCACATCTGGCATTCATCCATAGACCAGAACCACTCCAGGCTATCATTCCTGCCTCTATGCCGGCGACTCCAGTGTTTTTTTGTAATTTCAAAATGTTTTTCAGCACCTCCAGCTAGGCGCAATAACAGTTTACAGATTACCTATGTCATCACATTTTGACAAACTTCTCAATCTGATGTGACCTTCATCTTTAGCCATCTGCTTGCCTTTGTTTCTACTCTTTTTTGATAAACCTCCACAGCTTAAAGCTGTAGTAGTTTGTTCCATACACTGTATTTCTAGGTCAACATTTCACCTGTGTAAATCCAGAAACACAGACTTCAGTGTAAAGATGGTGACCTGGGTTCAGGTCCCCAGGTACCTGACTCTCCCTCACCCCCTTAGTTATATTTTTCATCATTCATGTCAAATTCATTTTGATTGTATGGAGGAGAAAGCACACAATCAGAAAAAAGGAAGTACAAGTGGGAGTTGGGGTGAAGGAAGAGAGAGAAAAGAATAATTAGTAAAACTGAGAAGTTAGAAAAGATAGGGAAAAAATGTCATTTCTAAATTTGACTTCTCTGTAAACAATGTAACAGTGGGAAAGCCATATAAATAATGAAGGAAGAGACACAAACTTTCTAGGGAACAAAAGTATGGTTACCTAAATTAAATGCTGTTTCTTTTTTATTTTAAATACTTTAATTTCCAAGTGATATGTTGAAATAACAAAAAAAAAGCCCAGCTTCAAATATTGCGCATCCATTTTTTAGGGAGGAAAAAACTCAGTAAAAACAAAGAAGTCTCTCAGATTTAAGTTACTTCTACTCACAAATGTTTATGCAGTCCTCGAGGTTGTAGAAGACACTAGGGGTTTTTTTCTTTTTTTCTTTTTGTAATAAGAATTGATTTGCAGATAATTTTTTATGTATTTATTTAACAAATACTTATTGAGCACCTACTATGTGCCAGACACTGTTTAGGCACTGGGGATAACATCAGTGAACAAAAGAGACAAAAAGCTCTGCCCTCATAATGCTCACATTATAATGCTGATTACTGATAAAAGGGATTGTGAGAAGTCAGATGGTTAAAAGTAGAACATTTTAAAAGATTAAGGATAGGATCAAAATAACAAACCTCAGGGAAGATAAACAAAAGTCAAGATCTCCCTCTACCTTCATAAGTATTAGGTGTTAGGCATATGTACATTGGGAAGCGAAAAAATGTCATCATTCCTAGATGAATTTAGTCCAACTAATTATCAATTATCAACACTAATATATTTGTTTCCTCTCATTTTGCTTGGTGGGGTAAAGTAAAAGAGATTAATACTTCTTCAGAGACAAAGAGTAAGTTTTCAAGTTTAGCTCCCATTGACTCATCAATATGTTTTAGTTATCACTGCCTCAACATGACTGGTTTTCCAAGACAAAGTCCAAAATCTTCTCCATGTATGAACACTCCTTGTTAATTATAGAGGCAAATAATGGATTATGTAAGTACACATATAGCTTTTCAATTATTTTGTTGAAAACTATTGATGACATCTAAGGTGTAAATATTAAAGTATTCAGGGGAATAACTTAGCAGATTAGCCAAATCAGATTTAAGTATACAAATCTTATGAAAGACCCTCTATAATAGTAAAACATTCAGATTTCTAGTATTGAAGCTGGGCTCCAAAATTTTCTAACTATTTGACAAACTCTAAACCTCAGGTTTCTTGTTTTCAAAGTAGGAGAAAATATCTGCCTTGCCTTCTTGCAAAGGGTTACCTTAGGGGTGATTTTAAAAGTCAACTATTTTGCAATAAGAAAAACCTGAGATACAATCTAGTCGAACTCCTCCATTTCATTAATGAGAAAATAAAGGCCGGGAAAATTTAAGAGACTTAATCCAGGTCAGTCAACTTAATAGCAGAACTGAGATTAGATCCTTGTTCTCAATTTCTTATCCAGTGATTTTTCTTTTCCTCTATGAGATAATGTAGTAAAAATGCTTGGAAAACTATGACATGCAGAAAGAATATGGTATTATAATGATGGAGCAAAATGATATTATCTTTCTATACCTGAGTTTTTATATTTGTCAAAAAGGCATTCCTGAATATCTCATAATGGATTCTATTAAGAATTAAAAGGAAATTTATGCAAGAAACATTAGACATCTGATAAGAATGATTTCACACCTTGTATAAAATTTTATATGCAGATAAGACTAATGAATGTCCCTCAATAATCATGTTAATAGATCATGCCAAGTTTGACACTTTAGTTCTCTATCTAATAATTTATTCAACTGTCAGTATCAACATCATATTGGTTGAGTCTTATGAAATAATAAATCATGGCTCTGTTTTATTTTATTCCCATGACTAAGGTTAGGTTTTAATATCTTTCTGATGATCTAACTCTCTCAAAGCAGACAGCAGACACCAGTAAACAAATACACTGTTATTTGAGAAAGACTTTCTGTTCATTGATGGGTTTAGCCTTGACACTAAAATGTATATAGAGAAAGTGTCACTCAACTTTTGACATGCAAAATGTTTGTGTCAGACTCAGAGCAGGTTCAGAAAGCAAGTGACCATAAAGTCACCTGAAGCTAGAAATCAAAAGCTTTCTGAATCAGAGTCTAAGAAGAGCACCCTTTGGTTCTGTTTCAAGCTCGTTACTGATTTTACTTTGACCATTAATCAATTAATCTGTCCTCAACATATTTTATTATTAAACTTTTTAAAAGATTTTTTTGATATGGACCATTTTTAACATCTTTATTGAATTTGTTACAATATTGCTTCTTTTTTTATGTTTTGGTTTTTTGGCCACGAGGCACGTGGGATCTTAGCTCCCCAACCAGGGATCGAACCCTCACCCCCTGCATTGGAAGGCAAAGTCTTAACCACTGGACCACCAGGGAAGTCCCCTGTGCTCAACATATTTTAAATGCCCACACCTATTTGCCTGCCCCAAAATCACTGTGTTGACAATTACTATCTAAATCAGATTTTAACTATATAATTGTAAATTTGCAAGTATAAGAAAAATGGAATCTATACGGTAAAATCAAGGCTGTAGTCCTCCATTTCACTTCACAAATCTAAAAGGTTAACTAGATCCACTTTGAATTTGATCAGCAGGCACAGATATTTAATTTAGAACTAAAATTATGCAAAAAGTCATTCTGATGTAAAGGGAGGAAAATGCAAAAGGTTTTCCAATCAGTTTTCCACTTCTGAACAACAGTCATTATAAGTAGCAAATAATGTTTCAAATAGAAAAATAAAGAATGCTGGTTTGGATAACTTTTCTCATTTCTCTTTTAAAGACAAGAATGCTATTCTAAAATGTTTTAAGTTTCTTATCTGTAGTTACAAGCCAGCAGGAAACCTGAAGTTCTAATCTTTAGAAATTTCTCTTGGCACATACAATTTTAAAAATTAGGGCTAATTCTAAAATTTGTTATTTTATCAGTAAGTGTTCTGTTGTATATGGATGTAAGGCATTACTTTTTTTAATACTCTGTACTCTGATTTCCCTCTCATTTCTGTATCTTTGTTTATGATATACCTTTGTCCTAGAATTTCTTTCCTTTTCATCTTCTCCTATCAAAATACTGCATATCCTTCAAGTGCCAACTTAAATCTAAATTCAACCACAAATCTTTCTCTGGATGCTTCAGGTTTATTTATATTTCTTTTTTTTTTTTTTTTAATTTCTAAAGCAATTGTGGTCTACACTACATCCTCCAGGAACATGCATTATTCACTAAACACACATTTAGTGCCTGGCTTAAACATAATTTGTATTAGGCACCAAGACTACTAAGAGGATAACACATGAGACAGTATTCCACCTTATGTGGTAAAAGACGGGAAACTATGCATCTGGTTAACTCAGAAGAAATGTTTTTACATATTATCTCATTAAATCTTCATAGTATCTCAGTAAGGTAAAATTATTATCCTATATCTCACCTATATCATTGGTAAGAAAACTGAGGCATTAAGAGATTGGGTTACTAATCCAAAGATTCCAGAGATAGATTGCTTCCTAATCATTCTAGGTTTATAAACCTCATCTCCACAACCACCATGATGCCCCAGCTCTCTGAGAATTTGGGGACTATTTTTTAAACTCTTTTCCATTCTATGACTTGCTGGATAAAAGAATATACAGTATGTTCACTTAACTATTTATTGACTGATTGCAGAGTATGAGTTCAAGTCTTAGTGAAGATCTAGATAGATTTTTGTCAAATACATATCATAGTTGTAATGTTTTTCTGTATTATTAATAAGGATATTAAAAACCATTTAATAGTCTAATCAGTACTCATAAGACTGAAGGAAAATGCAACAGATAAAATCTGAAAAAGCAAAACAATAACAAAACCTAGCTTCTTTTCTCTATGATAAAGCTACAGAAATATACAACCATAAGTTCATTTTGGAATTTTGCAAATTTAAGAGGTCAAATTCAGATACCCTATCTTACCTGTATACCAAAAAAAATCAGAATATTCTAAACCTTTCAAGCAATGTACATTTCAAGTATAACAGCAACTTAGATATGTATGTGTACTATCTTAAAGAAAACCAGGCAATCACCGAAGGCAAAATTCCTCCTTCAGATCTCTATGAACAATCTGGACTCAAATTCTGTACTTTCTTTAAATGGAAAAAAAAAAAAATCTCATTTAAGATCAACAAGAGAAATGCAATTCTGAAATATGGCTCATTATCCTTTAATGATACTTTATATTATATGTATATTTTCACATATTCACATACATATTGTTAGTAAGCAAAAATATCAGATGCCATTTGAATGTTACAATAACATTACATGAATTCAATGATAAAATTACTACGGGAAAAGAAAAACTGTGGGAATGGAATCTCAAGCGTTACAGATACATTGGGTTGGCCAAAAAGTACCTTTGGTTTTTAAGTAAAAATAAAAGACACATTTTTCATTTTCACCAAGAACTTTATTGAACAACATGTACACCCTTTTGTTCCACTACCTTCTGCCATTTTTCAAGCAACTTCATAGTTCCATCTTCCCAAAACTTTTTATCTTTTTGAGCAAAGAACTGTTCCAGGTGCCTTTTACAGTGTTCCAGAGACTTGAAACTTTTTCCATTAAGAAAATTTTGTAAAGACCGAAATAAATGGAAATCCGAAGGTGCAACGTCTGGTTGAATACGGCAGACAAATCAGAACTTGCCAGCCAAGCTGTAACAGTTTTTGCCTGGTCATCAAAGAAACATGCGGTCTTGCGTTATGCTGATGGAAGATTATGCGTTTTCTGTTGACTAATTCTGGACTCTTTTTGTCGAGTGCTGCTTTCAGTTGGTCTAATTTCGAGCAGTACTTGCTGGAATTAATCATTTGGTTTTCCAGAAGGTGCTTATAATAGAGGACTCCCTTCCAATCCCACCATACACACAGCATCACCTTCTCTGGATGAAGAACGGCCTTTGGTGTGGTTGGTGGCGGTTCATTTCACTTGCCCCACCATCTCTTCCATTCCACATTATTGTACAGTATCCACTTTTCATGGCCCATCACAATTTGTTTTAAAAACAGAACGTTTTCATTATGTTTAAGTAGAGAATCGCATGCAGAAATATGGTCAAGAAGGTTTCTTTTCTCTTAACTTATGTGGAACCCAAACATCAAAGCGATTCACATAACCAAGCTGGTGCAAATGATTTTCAATGCTTGATCTGGATACTTTGAGTATGTCAGCCATCTCCTGTGTGGTATGACGTTAATTGTTCTCAATTAATGTCTCGCTTTGATCGCTATCAACTTCAACTGGTACCCAACCATGGAGCATTGTCCAGCGAGAAATCTCCAGCATGAAACTTCACAAACCACTTTTGACACATTTGATCAGTCACAGCATCTTCTCCATACACTGCACAAATCTTTTTTTTGCATTTCGGTTGTGTTTTTATCTCTCTTGAAATAATAAAGCATAAAATGCCAAAAATGTTGCTTTTTTCCTTCCATTTTCAATATTAAAATGGCTACACAAAAATTCACCAATTTTGACAAGTCTTCTTTTAAATACACGCTGATATGACAGCTGTCACATACGATCTAACAAAATTGTTTTGAATGAAGTTAAAGACAACTAAATGCTACTAGAGCCATCTTATGGAAAAAAACAGAACGAACCTTTTGGCCAACCCAATAGTTATGAAATATTTCTATAAACCATGTCATATTCCTAGAAATTAAATTTTTATTCCTGCCTAGTCTCTGTATGTGTCAGGATTAAATATTTAAGTTTCATAGTGAAAATAAACTTTACATCTCTAAAATATTAAAGAAAAAATTAAAAGTAGAAGTATGTAAAATTAGAAGGAAAAAGTATATTATTAATTATCTGCATATTAGAGATGTCATTTAGAAAATATTTAATCTCAAGTTGCCTTTTTTATCCCTGACACTCAGTACCCTATGTATCTATTTCTCTTTTGTCAGGATCAACATGCCTGTGAAGGCCTAAACAGCCAGGTGCTATGGCAGAGAATTACACACATGCCACCTGGCCTGTCCCCCTAAGGTATGTAGATATAGGGACTAAGGGTGAGCTTGCAGGACTTAGGCTGCCTCAATTCAACTCCTGGCTCTACCACTCATTAGCTATGTGACTTGGTATGGATTACTCAATTTCTCTGGACCTCAGCTCCACGATCTTAAAATAAAGCCAAGTACTTCATGTCTCATGAGCCTGCCATAAATATCAAATGAGATAATGCATATAAAACACTTAGTACAATGCCAGGCACATAAATAATGGTCAAGAAATATTAGCTGTTATTACTACTATTATTAGCTAATAAGAGCTTATCAGTAAAACCAACATGCTGTTAGGGTTTAAGTTCTTCAATAGCAAGGTCATGTCGTAACTAGTTTTATATTCTTGATGCATTAGTGAATGTGGATTGAATGACAGGCAAACTATGTGAATAAAACCAATGAATGCAAATATATTTAAGATATAAGATATACATATTCATGTACATATATACACACATATACACGGTAAAAGACATATTATACATACATAAGATCTTTGGCAAGATCATCAATTACGTAGATTTAGTCAACTCATCAATTAAGTGGAAATAATAAGCAAACCAGACGGATATTTGACTGAATTGACCCACTGATTGATTAAATTCATAGGTTCATTCTTGTGGTTCAGAGTGGTAAAGCCCCACTAATATTTAAGGAAAAGAAACATAATGTCAATTGAAAAAGGAGAGTGAAGCATTTAAATCATAAGTAGAGCAAGGATAAGCATACAGAAGCTAAAGAAAGGGGTAAACAGCATATTTACACACTGGTGGGAGAGGGGAGATTGAAGAATATGGCCACAGGGAGTTTAGGCAAAAAATGCAAAGTAGAGGAGGCAAAGGGTTTTAAAGTATAAATTCGCTTTCTTTCATAAGAATAGCATTAGAAAGGTGAACATACTGTCTTGGAAATATTACACCAAGCATTCCAAAACCACACATAAATAAGTACTGAGGCAGCTAAGTATTTGTTCCTAGAAAACAATCCCTCCACTTTAAGCCTTACTGAAATTATTTGTGCATTAAAGACACACACACAAAAACATGCATGCAAGCAAACATGTACACATACACACACATACATTTCTTGGTTGCCTAAACTAAAATTTTAAATCATTCTCAAAAGTACTAAAACTATAAATTTCAGTATAAACAAACAAACAAGAAACACTGACAACAACAACAAATCTAACAGATAATGTATAAAACAACCTCTGTATCTGGCATTTACAAATTAGTAACAAACAAAAATCTACGTTCCTAATTGCAACTCTGGCACAGATGTGATTGTAGAGACTACTACCACTAACATATGGTATTAATTTTTCCAAGGTCAGCTATTAATGGCCCACCATCACAGATAATTCCACTTCTATGAATTTTTTTGTATATTTGAATTTTACTTTTTTATACAGCAGGTTCTTATTAGTTATCAATTTTATACATATAGGTATATATGTATCAATCCCAATCTCCCAATTCATCCCACCACCATGCTCCCCCCCACCCCCCCGCTTTCCCCCCTTGGTGTTCATACGTTTGTTCTCTACATTTGTGTCTCTATTTCTGCCTTGCAAACCAGTTCACCTCTACCATTTTTCTAGATTCCACATATATGTGTTAATATATGATATTTGTTTTTCTCCCTCTGACTTACTTCACTCTGTATGACAGTCTCTAGGTCCATCCACGTCTCTACAAATGACCCAATTTCGTTCTTTTTTATGGCTGAGTAATATTCCATTGTATATATGTACCACATCTTCTTTATCCATTCGTCTATCGATGGGCATTTAGGTTGCTTCCATGACCTAGCTATTGTAAATAGTGCTGCAATGAACATTGAGGTGCATGTGTCTTTTTGAATTATGATTTTCTCTGGGTATATGTTCAGTAGTGGGATTGCTGGGTCGTATGGTAGTTCTATTTTCAGTTTTTTAAGGAACCTCCATCCTGTTCTCCAAAGTGGCTGTATCAATTTACATTCCCACCAACAGTGCAACAGGGTTCCCTTTTCTCCACACCCTCTACAGTATTTGTTTGTAGATTTTCTGATGATGCCCATTTTAACTGGTGTGAGGTGATTCCTCATTGTAGTTTGGATTTGCATTTCTCTAATGATTAGTGATGTTGAGCATCCTTTCATGTGTTTGCTGGCAATCTGTATATCTTATTCGGAGAAATGTCTATTTAGATCTTCTGCCCATTTTTGGATTGGGTTGCTTGTTTTTTTGATAATGAGCTGCATGAGCTGCTTGTATATTTTGGAGATTAATCCTTTGTCGGGTGTTTCGTTTGCAAACATTTTCTCCCATTCTGAGGGTTGTCTTTTCGTCTTGTTTATGGTTTCCTTTGCTGTGCAAAAGCTTTGAAATTTCATTAGGCCCCATTTGTTTATTTTTGTTTTTATTTCCATTTCTCTAGAATGTGGGTCAAAAAGGATCTTGCTGTGATTTATGTCAAAGAGGGTTCTTCCTATGTTTTCCTCTAAGAGTTTTATAGTGTCCGGTCTTACATTTAGGTCTTTAATCCATTTTGAGTTTATTTCTGTGTATGGTGTTAGGGGGTGTTCTAATATACAAAATTGATAAACCATTAGCTAGACTCATCAAGAAAAAGAGGGAGAGGACTCAAATCAATAAAATTAGAAATGAAAAAGGAGAAGTTACAACAGACACCACAGAGATACAAACCATCCTGAGAGACTACTACAAGCAACTCTATGACAATAAAATGGACAACCTGGAAGAAATGGACAAATTCTTAGAAAGGTATAACCTTCCGAGACTGAACCAGGAAGAAATAGAAAATATGAACAGACCAGTTTTCCCAGCACCACTTATTAAAGAGACTGTCTTTTCTCCATTGTATATCCTTGCCTCCTTTATCATAGATTAGTTGACCATAGGTGCATGCGTTTATCTCTGGGCTTTCTATCCTGTTCCATTGCTCTATATATGTTTTTGTGCCAGTACCATACTGTCTTGATTACTGTAGCTTTTTAGTATAGTCCGAAGTCAGGGAGTCTGATTCCTCCAGCTCTGTTTTTTTCCCTCAAGATTGCTTTGGCTATTCAGGGTCTTTTGTATCTCTATACAAATTTTAAGATTTTTTGCTCTAGTTTTGTAAAAAATGCCATTGGTAATGTGATAGGGATTGCATTCAATCTGTAGATTGCTTTGGGTAGTATAGTCATTTTCACAATATTGATTCTTCTAATCCAAGAACATGGTATATCTCTCCAGCTGCTTGTGTCATCTTTGATTTCTTTCATCAGTGTCTTAGAGTTTTCTGAGTACAGGTCTTTTACCTCCTTAGGTAGGTTTATTCCTAGGTATTTTATTCCTTTTGTTGCAATGGTGAATGGGATTGTTTCCTTAATTTATCTTTCTGATCTTTCCTTGTTACTGTATAGGAATGCAAGACATTTAGGTACATTGATTTTGTATCCTGCTACTTTACCAAATTCATTGATGAGCTCTAGTAGTTTTCTGGTGGCATTTTTAGGATTTTCTATGTATAGTATCATGTCATCTGCAAACAGTGACAATTTTACTTCTTCTTTTCCAATTTGGATTCCTTTCTTTTTTTTCTCTGATTGCCATGACTAGGACTTCCAAAACTATGTTAAATAATAGTGGTGAGAGTGGACATCCTTGTCTTGTTCCTGATCTTAGAGGAAATGCTTTCAGTTTTTCACCATTGAGAATGATGTTTGCTGTGGGTTTGTCATATATGGCCTTTATTATGTTGACGTAGATTCCCTCTATGCCCACTTTCTGGAGAGTATTTATCATAAAAGGGTGTTGAATTTTGTCAAAAGCTTTTTCTGCATCTATTGAGATGATCATATGGTTTTTATTCTTCAGTTTGTTAATATGGTGTATCACAGTGATTGATTTGCGTATGTTGAAGAATCCTTGCATCCCTGGGATAAATCCCACTTGATCGTGGTGTATGATCCTTTTAATGTGTTGTTGGATTCTGTTTGCTAGTATTTTGTTGAGGATTTTTGCATCTATATTCATCAGTGATATTGGTCTGTAATTTTCTTTTTTTGTAGTATCTTTGTCTGGGATTGGTATCAGGGTGATGGTGGCCTCATAGAACGAGTTTGGGAGTGTTCCTTCCTCTGTAATTTTTTGGAAGAGTTTGAGAAAGATGGGTGTTAGGTCTTCTCTAAATGTTTGATAGAATTCACCTGTGAAGTCATCTGGCCCTGGACTTTTGTTTGCTGGAAGATTTTTAATCACAGTTTCCATTTCATTACTTGTGATTGGTCTGTTCATATTTTCTATTTCTTCCTGGTTCAGTCTCGGAAGGTTATACCTTTCTAAGAATTTGTCCATTTCTTCCAGGTTGTCCATTTTATTGGCATAGAGTTGCTTGTAGTAGTCTCTCAGGATGGTTTGTATCTCTGCGGTGTCTGTTGTAACTTCTCCTTTTTCATTTCTAATTTTATTGATTTGAGTCCTCTCCCTCTTTTTCTTGATGAGTCTAGCTAATGGTTTATCAATTTTGTATATCTTATCAAAGAACCAGCTTTTAGTTTTATTGATCTTTGCTATTGCTTTCTTTGTTTCTATTTCATTCATTTCTGCTCTGATCTTTATGATTTCTTTCCTTCTGCTAACTTTGGGTTTTGTTTGTTCTTCTTTCTCTAGTTCCTTTAGGTGTAAGGTTAGGTTGTTTTTGTGAGATTTTTCTTGTTTCTTAAGGTTGGATTGTATTGCCATAAGCTTCCCTCTTAGAACTGCTTTTGCCACATCCCATACGTTTTGGATCGTTGTGTTATAATTGTCATTTGCCTCTAGGTATTTTTTGATTTCCTCTTTGATTTCTTCAGTGATCTCTTGGTTATTTAGTAACATATTGTTTAGCCTCCACATGTTTGTGTTTTTTAGGGTTTTTTTCCCTGTAATTGATTTCTAATCTCATAGTGCTGTGGTCAGAAAAGATGCTTGATATGATTTCAATTTTCTTAAATTTACTGAGGCTTGATTTGTGACCCAAGATGTGATCTATCCTGGAGAATGTTCCGTGCGCACTTGAAAAGAAAGTGTAGTCTGCTGTTTTTGGATGGAATGTCCTATAAATAGCAATTAAATCTATCTGGTCTACTGTGTCATTTAAAGCTTGTGTTTCCTTATTAATTTTCTGTTTGGATGATCTGCCCATTGGTGTAAGTGAGGTGTTAAAGTTCCTCACTATTATTGTGTTTCTGTCGATTTCCTCTTTTATAACTGTTAGCAGTTGCCTTATGTATTGAGGTGCTCCAATGTTGGGTGCATATATATTTATAATTGTTATACCTTCTTCTTGGATTGATCCCTTGATCATTATGTAGTGTCCTTCCTTGTCTCTTGTAACATTCTTTATTTTAAAGTCTGTTCTATCTGATATGAGTATTGCTACTCCAGCTTTCTTTTGATTTCCATTTGCATTAAATATCTTTTTCCATCCCCTCACTTTCAGTCTGTGTGTGTCCCTAGGTCTGAAGTGGGTCTCTTGTAAACAGCATATATACGGGTCTTGTTTTTGTATCCATTCAGTGAGCTTGTGTCTTTTGGTTGGAGCATTTAATCCATTCACGTTTAAGGTAATTATCGATATCTATGTTCCTATGACCATTTTCTTAATTGTTTTGGGTTTGTTTTTGTAGGTCCTTTTCTTCTCTTGTGTTTCCCACTTAGAGAAGTTCCTTTAGCATTTGTTGTAGAGCTGGTTTGGTGGTACTGGATTCTCTTAGCTTTTGCTTGTCTGTAGAGCTTTTGATTTCTCTGTCGAATCTGAATGAGATCCTTGCCGTGTAATCTTGGTTGTAGGTTCTTCCCTTTCATCACTTTAAATATATCGTGCCACTCCCTTCTGGCTTGTAGAGTTTCTGCTGAGAAATCGGCTGTTAACCTTATGGGTGTTCCCTTGTATGTTATTTGTCATTTTTCCCTTGTTGCTTTTAATAATTTTTCTTTGTGTTTTATTTTTGTCAATTTCATTACTACGTGTCTCAGTGTGTTTCTCCTTGGGTTTATCCTGCTTGAGACTCTCTGTGCTTCCTGGACTTGGGTGGCTATTTCCTTTCCCATGTTAGGGAAGTTTACAACTATAATCTCTTCAAATATTTTCTTGGGTCCTTTCTCTCTCTCTTCTCCTTCTGGGACCCCTATTATGCGAATGTTGGTGTGTTTAATGTTGTCCCAGAGGTCTCTTAGGCTGTCTTCATTTCTTTTCATTCTTTTTTCTTTATTCTGTTCCACAGCAGTGAATTCCACCATTCTGTCTTCCAGGTCACTTATCCGTTCTTCTGCCTCAGTTATTCTGCTATTGATTCCTTCTAGTGTATTTTTCAATTCACTTACTGTATTGTTCATCTCTGTTTGTTTGTTCTTTAATTCTTCTAGGTCTTTGTTAAACATTTCTTGCATCTTGTTGATCTTTGCCTCCATTCTTTTTCCAAGGTCCTGGATCATCTTCACTATCATTATTCTGAATTCTTTTTCTGGAAGGTTGCCTATCTCCACTTCACTTAATTCTTATTCTGGGGTTTTATCTTGTTCCTTTATCTGGTACATAGTCCTCTGCCTTTTCGTTTTGTCTATCATCCTGTGAATGTGGTTTTTGTTCCACAGGCTGCAGGACTGTGGTTCTTCTTACTTCTTCTGTCTTCTGGTGGATGAGGGTATTTAAGGGGCTTGTGCAAGCTTCCCGATGGGAGGGACTGGTGGTGGGTAGAGATGGGTGTTGCTCTGATGGGCAGAGCTCAATAAAACTTTAATCTGCTTGTCTGCTGACAGGTGGGGCTGAGTTCCCTCCCTGTTGGTTGTTTGGCCTTAGGCGACCCAGCACTGGAGGCTATAGGCTCTTTGATGGGGCTAATGGCGGACGCTGGGAGGGCTCTCATCAAGGAGTACTTCCCAGAACTTCTGCTGCCAGTGTCCTTGTCCCCGCGGTGAGCCACAGGCACCCCCTGCCTCTGCAGGAGACCCTCCAACACTAGCAGGTAGGTCTTGGTTCAGTCTCCTACGGGGTCATTGCTCCTTCCTCCTGGATCCTGATGGGCACCCTACTTTGTGTGTGCCAAGAGTGGAGTCTCTGTTTCCCCTAGTCCTGTTGAAGTTCTGCAGTCAAATCCTGCTAGTCTTCAAAGTCTGATTCTCTGGGAATTCCTCCTCCCATTGCCAGACCCCCAGGTTGGGAAGCCTGATGTGGGGCTCAGAACCTTCACTCCAGTGGGTGGACTTCTGTGGTATAATTGTTCTCCAGTTTGTGAGTCACCCACCCAACGGTTATGGGATTTGATTTTGTGATTGCGCCCCTCCTACCGTCTCACTGCAGCTTCTCCTTTGTCTTGGGATGTGGGGTATGTTTTTTGGTGAATTCCAGTGTCTTCCTGTTGATGATTGTTCAGCAGTTAGCTGTGATTCCGGTGCTCTTGCAAGCGAGAGTGAGTGCACATCCTTCTACTCTGCCATCTTGAACCAATCTCTCTATGGATTTGTTTCTTGTCACAGTAACATCAAAGGAAAAGAAAAGCATGTTAACAGTCAGCACTTAAGGGCTGCTGAAGTGGCAGAAGGTTCAGTTCCTTTAAAACAATGACTCTCGTTTTACGTTGTGTGATTGTAAGGTAAAATACCGTCTTACCTGAAAGAGGCTTTGTCTATAGCTGAAAGGAAATAGTGTGTCTATTCTTGAAAGTGAAATATGGATCTGCAATTTTATGAGAAAGTGTGTCATTAGTCATCGAATATATTCTGAGTATATTTTTAAAGTTATTTCTGTTCTGTCTTATAAAAGATATTATGGACTCTGCTCTCTACAGTTCTCTGCCTCTGTCTCTGTCTCTCTCTCTCACACACACATACACACGCCAAAATAATGCTCTACAGTTTGTACTCTGGTATCCAAACCTTGGTGATACTGAATCTGCAATGTGTTTGAAGAAGAGGTGTCACATTCTTCACACTGAATGGAAGACTGAATCAATCACTAGAATGTAGTCAGTCTACCAGGATTGAAGTACCACTTATCAAAATACAATTCCATCAAGATGGATATTTGTAGAAAATAGAGGTAACAAGACACTAAAACAACTGTTGTATAGTCATTAGGCTGAAGTAGAAGAGTTAGAAGAAATGCTCTAAGGAGTCACCTGGAAAATAACATCCAGGAGGACACCCTGGATACCCAGGCCTTTATAGTATGAATGTTCCTGAGCCAAATTTTCAAGCCAACATGGATAAAAGAAGAACAAAGACTGAGTATACCTGCAAGAAGGCTCTGCAGTTATGAACGAAAATTTCTAAAGTGAGTCCAGATCTCAAGATCCATTGTGATCAAACCTATGAGCTTTCTGTTCTCAATCACTGTCAATGCCATCCTCTGTGATAAAAATTAGCAATGTGTGTCATCATATTTGACCAAATCATGATTAGTTTGAGGAAAATTACTAGCTAGTATAAAGAAAAATATAAAAACAAAAACAAAATAAATTCAGAAATCTAAATAATAGGCATAGAAAAATATCTTTTTCAAATGGTTTGTTCCTCAAATGAATAAAAACAGACTTCCATATTTTCATTTGCAATGAAACAAGTTTGACTTTGGCTTTAATCTATCTTCCACCAACTTAAGACTGTCTCATAAAACTAATGGATCCAGAGAGGCTCTACACTGGGTCCTGCAGTGGAACTCACTATCATTCCTACTTGAACTCAATTCACTTCCATTTTTTCCATTGTACCTGCTCCTCCTTTTTCCTCTATCACAACAAATCACTGTACCAACTGGCTGCCTCTCACCACATGTCTTAAGATGACCAACTCATACCACAAATCATAGACTTATTTTTGACTCTTCACAAATGCCCAGGTAGTTTACGTCTTTGGATTCTGAGCATTTCCAGCACCAATCTGGTCTTCCTCACTCTAAATTCCCCAATCATTGTTGAAATTTTTCATTATTGCCTCCCCAGCACAGGGCTTAACATCTGTCACAAGAGGTATACTCAATGTGTTTGTTCAATAAATGAATGGGTAACTCCTACCATAAAATGGTCTGCAATACATATTTTTGTCTAATTCTAAAAAAAGGTTTTGTGTTGCATATATTAGGTTTCTCTCTGAGCCATCTAATTATACATTGACGCTACTCTTTACTCAAGTTTAAAATCTTTAAAAGCATGTTCACACCTCTATACTGATTTACTATGCCCCCAAAGCTAATAATTACCCCAATCTCAGGTCCTCTGTCTTTAATCCTGATGATCATAAAGTCCACAAGGAAAGCAACTGTACAAATGGCCTCTGTCTACCAGTCATTATGACATAAGATCTAAATGCAGGACTTGGGTCTTTTGGAAATTAATTTGTGAATTATCCAGTCTAAAGGTAGTATGTATGTGGTAGGTAAAATGGTCAGAAGCTGTACTCACAGGCATGTAGAAAGCATTCCAGTGAACCAGATGTAGGCTTGAGGAGTCCACAATTGAAACACAATTGAAAAAGTTGGAAGAACTTTAAGGCACACAAGAACACAGCTGACAGTTCAGAGATATTAATACAAATACTCCATGATAAAGAAAAGTCTTCTATTACCCTTCATTGATGTTTGTTCACATTGTATTTCATGCTGCACCAGAAATTAATATGTATCACTTCATTTATTTTCAGCATGTTTACATATTTCACCTCACTGATGAGCTATTACAAACAACAGGTCTAAGTAGGAAACCCTGGTGAGTTTAGAGGCACAGAATTGTACAATTAAAGCAGAAAGATAATATGTGTGTGTCATACTCACTTATTGTAATGAATGTATCAATGACAGTTCTGAGGAGGCGTCATTGTTTCCTAAAACCAGCGCACTCCAACTATATGGACAGGAAAAATTCTTTGCTACTTTGTAGAAAACAGTATGTGCTGAAGCTAAGCTATACTGCAAGGCTAATGTTAATTGGCTTTTTAATGGCAATATGGTTTGCAGCATACTGTAACACAAAAACTCTCTGCCTTGGTGGGATTTCTACTTCTAATCTTGATAGGTCTGGAACAGAGTCTTCGGCTTCTCCCTTTCCACCCCTACATACACATACACACACACACACACAAATACACAGCCTAACATCCCCAATTTCCATAATCTTTTAAAACCAAAGCCTCAGGTCAGGTTAGTTCAATACCTGCAGAGAGAATTCTGAATGACTTTAAGTCAACCTTGGAAATAGCCAGTCATTTCTTTGCTTAGAGTGAATACCAAGCATGTCAATTTCATTTATTTTTAAGTAAAAATGCAGGCATTGGAAAGAGAAAAGGTTGATAATGTTTTCTGGTTTTTGCTGCTATTGCTGTTTCTTTTTTGGAGATTGTTTTGTTTTGAGTTTTGGTTGTGTGTGATTTATTTATAACCTGATATAAGGAGGCTAAAGTCTCCAATACCTAATACTTTGAGTTTATAAAATCCTGCTGACCCCTGATAGCACAGAAAATTCTACATCCTGAGAAGTCAATTTCTTGCACTGTTGAAGAAACTGACATTTTATTAATTCCTAATAATTAAGTGTTTCCAAATACTAGTCTTCGTTACCCAAAAGAACTGTCAATTCTTTGAGCATAGGGCAAAATCTTATTTATTCATGGGAGAGACAGAGAAGGTAATAATTACAGTATAATGTGATAGAACCTATAGCATATTGATAAAAAAGAGTCCAAAACAACTGTGCAGAGGGCTGCCTGGCAAGAACTGTGACCCGATATCAACGGATGCAGCCAGCTCATGTTGATCCCTCAGGGAGGATGCTGAAGCAATAAGTAGCCGGATTTTAGTTTCTTTCTCCTCTCTCATGCCCTACTTGTGCTTACCAAGTGGCGGCTCAACCAGAAGCTGGAGAGCAAGAAAGCATTTGTGGTAGTCCATGCAGATCCACCTTCCAGAGCACAAAGCAGGCACTTAAGGGTGGAAAGTAGACCTTGAAATATAAATGAATAATAGCCAACACAGACATAGACTTGAGGGTGTAAGTTTAGTTTCGCACATAACAAGTGGCATGTGTTCATAGGATATTCAGATGGGGACAGAAATCCAGGATCTGGAGTTCAGGAGGAAGATCTGTGCTAAACAAATGGATTTAGACCTATTAAACTACAGGTAGTTGAAACAATGAGAGTAGATGTAATAACTAATGAAGGGTGGAAAAAAAGAAAAGAGCCAAAGGAAGAATCCTGAATAACTCCAACAAGGAAACAGTGCACAAATGATATAAAAGGCAGCACTGACTAGGTGAAAACAGAAACAGAGGATCCAATTATCATGAAGTACTGGGAAGAAATGGTCAGAAGGGGTAAATGCAGTGCAGAGTTCAGACAAAATAAGGATTGAAAAATGCTCATTCAATTTAACAATGAGATCACTGGTAATCTCAGTGAAAACAGTTTGACTGGAGAAGTGGGGATATGAGCCTACTGCAGTAGAAGAAACCTAGTGTCTTGGTGAGCCATAGAAATTAGAGCCCAAAGCTAATTGCACCAATGGGAGGTGCAATCCCAAGGCAGCAAGACTGAGAAAAAAAGAATATGAAGCAGGCAAGAAAGAAAGCAAATATAAAGAGGTGCATCGTGAACAGTCTACAGATTTTTGAGAAATCCAGCCAGCTGCTTGGTGTCTGGATAAGCCATATGGAACCACCCACAGTGTGGAACAATCCAACAGAGGGGGTATAAAAGAGGAATTTACCTGCTGGATCTACTCCTACCCAACCCTCCATCTCCTGCCTCCCAGTTGTGCTACACAGCCCTTCAGGGCAGTCAATGCCACACAGCTCTGCATCTGAGCCCTAAGTGGTGGAAGAAGCCAGAGCCTTTGTGGATCCAGTCAGCTCAGATCTTGGCACTGGAACAGCTGTGACTCTTTCCTGGGAAAGTGTGATCATGGCCAAGCCAGTGCCCAGTCCTTGTCCTGGGGGATTCCCAACAGACAATAGGTGAGGAGATAGCTTTGCATATGGGAGTTCTCCACTGAGCAAGCAGCCAAGAACCTAGGAGGCAGCAGGGGCCAAACAAATCTGGAGAGGTACATAAGGTGAATGGAATACAGGTAGTAAGTGAAATCTGACAGGGCAGACAGCTGCTTCAGGAAAAGTGAGAAGAGAAGGGTAAAAGGTAAAGAGGACTCCAGGAAAGGAGTATGACATAGTGGGAAAAGCACAGAGTAGAGCCAGATTGCTTGAGTTTAAATCCTTGCTCAACCTCTCACTACCTGTGTGATCTTGAACAATTCATTTGACCTTTCTGTGTGCTTCAGTGTCTTTTTCCGTAAAATGTAGAAATAATATCCAGTCCGTAAGGTTGTTATGAGTTACTATATATAAAACATTTAGAACTGTGTCCAGCACATACTGGGCATTATTTTAATGTTTGATAAGGATCAAAGGAAGATTCTTTTGTTTCACAGACACTTGAACATCTTTTCATGCTGAGGAAAAAAAGAGAATTTTAAGGGAAACTAAACATACAGGACAGATAAGGAATTACTGATGGAGAAAGCTATCAGAAAGGATAGAGTTTCTTGGTTAAGTAAAGGGATTAGTGCATAATAGGCACTTACTGATTATATGCTTGTTGATTGATTAGAAGTAAGTATTAGATCAAATAAAGTAATCACATATGATTTACATAAGCAGTATTTGTAGTATTTACTAGTCTAATAAATGTTACATAATAATGGAATTCCCTGTAGCCGTACACATAAAGGCCTGGAATAAATACTGTTTAATGAATGAAGAACTGAAGTAATGATTGAATGAAAGTTAATGTTTACTGCTTTGCCCATTCAGTTGCTACCTTTTCCAGCCCAATCTGTCCTATAGGAGCTTATGTCTTAAATTCTTAAATTAATACAAAGCAAGGGAGGCAGAATATTCTGTGAGCTCAGACTCATCAGCCACTGGAGCCTGGAATTAATTTTATAGTATCTGATGAGCCTGCATTACACACTAAGCACTCACGTATCTATCATATTGTATACAGCCTTTTCCTGGGGCTGCCGTGTTCCCTAGTCTGTGTGCCTAGGCATCTGCCTTAAGTTTCCTGTTCAGAGCTCCAGTTACCTTCCAGAATTAAAGTTCAGCCCTAAACTTCAGCCCATGTATTTGAATCTTTGGTTTCCTTTCTATCTTCTGTCAGAGTAGGAAAGGCTGGACTCTGTCCCTTGACCCTATCCAGTGTCTTGGTTCCCTCTCCCAATGACTGACAAGGCCAAAACATGATGCTACTCCCAAATCAGCTGAGCATGGCCACTACCTTAATTTCTTTCCAGCTGGATAATGGATGACACCAACCTGCACCATCTCAGGTTCACCAGGTTTCTTTGGAAATTGTACTAGACTGTTTGTTTCCTCTCTCAAAAGCCAGTACTAAAATTGGATCATTTCTCCCAGCCCTTGATCTTTGCAGCTTCCTCTCCTAGCTTCCTTTTCTTCCCCACTGGCCTATTTTGGCAGTGGAGATTCCAATATACCTGATGATCAAGCCCACTGCAGGTAAAGCATGCCCACTCAAAGCATGATTTTGTGCTTCTCTCAAAGACAATGTGAAAATGTTAATTTGTCAATTCGTTCTTGTATACTTGCATGTAGAAGTACTTAGTGTTTATGATCCTAAAAGGCACACAATGTAAAATTGTATATTAGCTTCAATGGGCTACATTGAACAATTCAATGGGCAACATTTTTAACACTCCACAATTTTTCCTCTAATATCAAGCTGAACACCAACCAAGTTCTCAAGTTCTTTCTGTGGACAGCCTTCTGATTCCAGAGGCAGTTTAATATATTGGAAAGTGCAAGGGCTTTGTAGTCAAACAGCCATGGGTTCAAATCCTATTTGTGAAGACTACTTTGTGTTACTTGGGGCAAGTTACTTGGTATCTCTGAGCCTCACTTTCTTCACTGTAAAAAGAGGGTTGATAAATACCTGCCACAGAGGGTTGGCTAAGGGATAAATAAGATCACAGATCAAAAGCACTCGGTCCAGTGCCTGCACTCAGGGAAAGGTAATTCCCTCCCTTTTCTTTCCTTTCTCCTAATATGAACTAAAGATCAAACAGACTTCAGTATTACTCACACTCAGTTCTATTCCTGAAGACATCCTACAATTTTTATAAGCCATCCCAATATCAGAAATACGACTATCAAAACTTAATTGTCTGAGTTTTCTCCATGTGTAGACTAAGCAAATTCAAGCAATTCCATAAATTGGAAGCGTTTTAAGGCATTTTTAAACAGAAGCTTATTTATTTATTTACTTATTCTGTAGCCTCTGGTCATTTTGAGTGTGCAATCAGCCTTATTGTTATGGCACAATTTTGCAGCTGTGAATACAAGGCATATATATATATATATATATGTAAGGTCCCTTTAAAACTGAGGGGTTTTATATTCGCTTTCTCCCGTATTGGGTATGTTTAATCACTTCAGCCAAAAACCTAAAACCTGAAAAATTTTTCTTGAATGCATCTAATGGTCAGGACCTTCTCTGACTACCCAAAAAATCATATGCATTTCTTTACATGATCATGGAACAAATGGATGTGTCCTGTACTTAGGAAACAGTGCATGAATCGATCCTCTTTGTGCATCAAGACAAACTACAGATCATTGTATTTCCAGTGATGGCCTCAGATATCTCTTTATTAAATCTTGTGTCATCATCCAGGCTATCAAATTCATGACTCTATCTCCTAAATTTCACATTTGCTTTGGCCTATGTGGAAATTTGGTCCCAAAATTCTTTGAGATGCCACTTACTGATAAATGCAGTCTATATTTCCTCCCCCTGGGCTCTTGTAACTATTTGCATAGAGCATGGTGTAAATGACTGGCAGCTTTCATTTCTCAATTATTTTGGAACATTTGCTCTTGAAACCCAGCCACCATGCTGTGAGGAAGCCCAAGGTGTCTCATAAGATGTCCAGATGCAGAGGAACCAAAAGCCAGAATCAACTTGCCAGCCATGTAAACAAACCATCTTAGAAGCAGGTCTCTATCCTCATCTGAGCTTCCCCAGCTGTCCCTGCTGAGCCCTGCCAAAATTTTAGATTCATGCACACAATAAATGATTACTGTTCTTTTACGACACTAAGTTTTGGAGTCATTTGTTATATTAGAATAGATAACTGGAACAATCCCCAGAAGTTAGACTTTCCATTGAGAGGAGTTTAGATAATATTTGGAATGTAATCAATGGGCTATAATCATTTATCTTTAGAAGGGAAATGGCCTTAAATTGTCTACATAGTTTCTATCTCTTCACTTCTCCCCTCTGCCATTAACTCTCTGATTTCCTCTACTACCTTTCCCTTTTAATCTTACATTCTTGGTATAGTGGTCTCTTCATAGCTCCTCATATATACAAAACATGCACCCAACTCAAGAACTTTGCATGACTGTCCCTCTAAATCCTCTTCGCCCAGATACCCTCTCAGATCATCTCCTTCAAATCTCAGCTCAAATGTATCTCAATGAGAACTACACTATTTAAGTTGCAAATTCACTTCTACCAGAGGACTCATTATCTCTTCTATCCTGCTATAATTTTCTTCATAACATTCATTAACTTACTTATTATTTATTTCTCCATCAACAGAATGTAAGATCAATAAGGACAGGGATTTTTTTTTAACATCTTTATTGGAGTATAATTGCTTTACAACGTTGTGTTAGTTTCTGCTGTATAATGAAGTGAATCAGCTATATGTATACATATATCCCCATACCCCCTCCCTCTTGCACCTCCCTCCCACCCTCCCTATCCCACCCCTCTAGGTGGTCACAAAGCACCAAGCTGATCTCAGGACAGGGATTTTTGAGTTTGGGTTTTGTTTTTTTTTTTCCTTTTTAGTTCACCAGTGTATTCCCAACAACATGGTATTTGGTGTTCAATAAATATTTAATGATTGGGACTTCCCTGGTGACACAGTGTTTAAGAATTCACCTGCCAATGCAGGGGACACAGGTTCGATCCCTGGTCCAGGAAGGTCCCATGTGCCTCGAAGCAACTAAGCCCATGCGCCACAACTACTGAAGCCCACACACCTAGAGCCCATGCTCTGCAACAAGAGAAGCCACCGCAACGAGAAGCCCACGCACCGCAAGGAAGAGTAGCCCCCGCTTGCCGCAACTAGAGAAAGCCCATGCGCAGCAATGAAGACCCAATGCAGTCAAAAATAAATTAATAATTAATTTAAAAAAACTCTATGGAGCTAAAACATAATTTAAAAGAAAATATTTAATGAAAGAATGGGGAATACACAGAGATCAGCTACTGCTAAATGATAAATGTAGCAATCAGCTCTTGGTAAGGAGTATAATACGCATTATCTTTCTAGGTGAGAGATGAAATAATCAGAGCTCAGTAGGGAAGGATGGGTGGAAAGAAACACAAAAAGTAGCAGTTCCTAAGTTTGATGGAGGTATCTAGAGGTGTGCAGCCTGGCGGCCAACCCATAGAGTCACCACAGCACAAAATAATTCCTGCCTGCAGTAAAAGGTACAGAACTTTAGTAGAGTGTGAGATAGAGGAGACTATGCCTGTATAGAAGTGGGTAATGAGGCTGTTGTGATGCTGAGTCCCTAACCCATTCTGAGAGACCTCCACAATTTGTCAATTTAGAACGTGACATAATTGGAATTAATCAGTATGTATTCTTTGGTGTCTGGCTTCACTCGCTCAGCATCATTTTCCATGTCATTCATGTTGTTACAGGTAGCTATAGTTCGTTCACTTTTCATGGCTTGGTATTTCATCATATTATTATATCATAATTTATTTATTCTTCCATTAATAAACACTTGCATTATTTCAAGTTTTGCTCTTTTATAAACACCACTGCTAAGAACATTCCTGTACATGTATCCTGGTACACATAAGCTTTTGGTACTTCAGGGAAGGTACCAGAAGCACAACAGCTGGGTCACAGGAATGAATATCATCAAGTTCACTGATAATATCAACTTTTTCCAAAATGGTTGCACCAATTTTTTATCACCATCAGCAGTGTATGAGAGTTTCTGTTGCTCCATATACTCATGAACCCTTGTTTGGAGTTGACTTTTTTAAGTATTTTTTTCTTCTCTCTCCCTCCCTTTCTCCCTCTCTTTCTTTTTGGTTTTTGAAGAGCACTTTTACATTTTTTTGTAGTAGAATTTATAAAGCTTTTCCTCTGTGGTTACTGTTTTCATGTCTTACATAAGAAACCCTTACCTACCCACAAATGAAGAAGATCTTATATGGTCTCCTAAAACCTTTTTTTGGTTTTACCTTTCACATTTAGGTCTCTAATCCATGCTAATAAATGTCTGAGTACGAGTCCAAGATCTAATTTCTTTTTTTTCCAAATAGATACCCAATTGTTTCAGCTCCATTTTACATACAGTTTTTCTCAACTGTTCTGCCATGTCACCTTTATCATAAATCAAGGGTCCATTTATAAGTCATTTCTGAATTCTGTTCTGCTCTTAGAATTGTGAAATCCAACGATATATCTAACCCTGCAATAAAGCCACATTGTCTTAATTCCTATAGCTTTATAGCAAGTCCTGACATTTAATAGACTATATACTCTTATCCAAGATCAGCTACTTAAGGGCCCACTGAAACATAAAAATGCGGGGCCTCTTGTTCAAAAATTATTAAGAATTTGAAGATGATGACAGCACAGTGTTAAAAGCATAAGGCCCTTCTAAATGCAAGACTCTGAGCAACTGCACAGGTCACATGCCCATGAAGCCGGTACAGCTTAAATGTCAGTGCTCATGAATAAAGTTTTATTGGAACCAAGCCCTGACCATTCCTTAATATATCATCCATGGCCTCATTTGTGTCACAATAGCAGAGCTGAGTAGTTGCAAGGAAGTCTGTGTGACCCCACAAGTCTAAAATATTTACTATCTGGCCCTTTAAGAAAAGTTTGCCAACCCCAGCTTAAAATTTCAAATATAGTTTTAGAGGAATAGGGAAGAATTTATGGAGGAAGTAGAAGTTGGGTTGTGCCCTGAATGATGAGCAGTATCTGATATGTTAAGATTAAGGGAAAATACCTCTTAGACATGGAGAAAGCATGAAAAATTTGTAGTATCAGGAATAAATGCACTGAAACCAGTCCAGTGAGAAGAATGACCTACTAACACAGAGTATGCACTTTGGGAAATACTAGAGGATAAGACTGTAGAATGAGGATGCATCCAGAAAACACTGGAAAATAGGGTCTAATTTTTAAAGAACTTTTCCAAGAGCAAGCAGACCACATTTAAGGATATTTTATTGTAAGACATTTATATAAGACATAATTTTTGCCTTGAAAGATAAACTGAGACATGGTAAAAACTGAGGATGGAAATGAAATCTTAGTACCCCTATTCCACATTATAAATCACCATTTTGGCTTAGATTATGGTTTTCATTAGTGTTACCTGGCATCTAAGATACAGTCGGCCCTCTGTATCCATGGGTTTTGCATCCACAGATTCAACGAACTACGGATAGGAAGGCTGACTGCATTCATTGTACTATACCACTTTACATAAGGGACTTGAGCAGCCCTGAATTTTGGTATCCACGGGGGCTCCTGGAACCAATCCCCCGTGGATACCAAGGGAAAACTGTAATCCCAAACACACACATACACACATTTCTATATAACCTATCATATGACTCTCCCTATTCATATTCATCAGTATGAACCCAGAATAACTACTTAACATTTTCCTTACCTCAGGTCAAGTGCCCCTAAATGAAACAGCTACCCCTACCCATGAGTCTTCTTATATGGCCCCTTTTGAAGGTCTTAAGCTACCACTGCTTACCTCTCAACTACAGGCAGGCAGAAGGACAGTGATCACATGTCAACTTTATTGGACAGTTTGCCTGTTCTCCTCACAGGGTTTGAGGTCCTCTAACACAAACTAAGCCACTCTATTCTGTTTAACGACACACTGGCTCAGGCAGGAAGCTATTGTTATTCTGTACCAAAGCTGTCCAAAGACCAAACCATAAAGTAGGAAAACCTGTATTTGGCACTATCTCAGCATCCTTTATGCTTGCTCTCTCATAATGTGACAACTAGGTTTTTCTCAGCACTCACAGTCTAGATTCTCTGCCTAGTAAAATAAATTTATTTTTTATCTTCTTCCCACCTATATCAGTCTCCTCTAAGATGTTAATGACTGATGGCAAATTAATGTGTTAGGTACTGGGGGGAAATCTAAATTTTAACAGGGGATTTCCAAAAGAGCATTGTATTTAAAAAAAAAAAAAAGAACAAATAAATTTTAATTGGAAATTTCACACAATGCAGTTGAAATGATACTTGCAAGCAGAGGTCTTTCTATCAGTCTTCAAAAAAAAAAAAAAATCAGGCCATGTACCAAATGTCATCCCCTCTTACCTTTATATAACAGCCTACCTAGCAGTCAACATGCATTGTGTATCTAGAGGTACAGCTATTGCCTAAGGAACCCCTCTGGAGCTTAGGGGCTGTGAGGCTGAGTGGGCTCCTGAGACCAATCTGGAAGTCACACTACTTAGGCTATTAAAGTAACCCTCCACATACCATAATATACTGTTCACTCAAAAACGAATATTTATAGGGTTTGTAGAAACCTCTAGGCTCCATAAAATAATAGATTTGCATGCAGTACCCAGTTCAACTAAATTCTCTCACACTTCACAGGAGAAATTCACTTGCTGAAAATCATTTATTTGGCTTAAGAGTTTAATTATTCATTTGGTTCTGAGCTGCACAAGGAAAGCAGCAAAAGCTCAGCTGAGCAAGACAGACTCTGAACAAGGAAAGAGCCCACACAACTGTTTCTAGGTCTTTTCATAAGACCTAATGTCAGCAAAGAACCTGCTGTAATTCATGGTGTGGGGCCCATGTGAAAGACTGAAGATCTCGCTAGTATTTTATCATGAATAGCTGTTGTCCATGAATTCAAATTCTTGAAACAGGAGGGAGAAGAGAAGGAGGAACTTTTTTTTTTTCCATTGTGCTAGGTGCTTTAAAAAAAATCATGAAGAAGGTATAGCCACAGGTATCACCAATTTAAAGATGAGGAAACTCTAAGAGAGTTTAGAGAAGCTTAGAGAAGCTAAGACACTGGGCCAAGGACACATGACTAACTCTACCATATGTGTTTCCTGGCTTCTCTTGACTTATTGAAGGGCTCTGTTCACTTCTTTGGGCTTCTGGTTCAGGCTGCCAAATAGTAATGCTTTGGAATGCTTAGCCGAGTAGCAGTTAATAGACATCATAGAATCAGCTCAAACATACAAAAGAGGAAAAGAAAATCATGTATTATGATGTTAGTTATTAATCTAAGCAGTCTCTCTAAAATAAGACCTGCCATTTCCATAAACTGATCTCAAGCTCTAACATCCACATATCATTTTTAAAAATAAAGTTAACTACTTTAACTACCATTAAAGTAGATATTGGGAGACTTCTAGGTGCCAGATAGCATACTTTATCTTTAATCTTTCCAACAACAAATTAGGGAGCCCCATTTTACAGATGAGGAAACTGGCCAAATTACCTGCCTACTAGTAAATGGGAAAATGGGAATTTGAATCTAGGTCTCTCTGTCTCCTTTGCCCAGTATTTACCACTGCACCAAGCCCTAGGGTATAATATTGTACCATCTTTATTTCAAAGTCCATGGAAGTTTAGAAGTTAAATACTAGCAGATATTTACCCCCAACAGGGTGAGTCAAACATCTCTGTGCACCCATTCTATGTCATTATCAGTGGAAATGCACATGTTTAACTTTTCCTGTACATCCAAACGTGCAACCACCCTCATCAACGAACACCCTAAACTTCAGCCTGTTAGATGCCCACCAGCAGTCCAAAGGCTTGCACCTAAAAATGATTCTGCTAGTTTCCTGGAGTTATAAGACCCAGTTCCTGATATCTGCTCCCTCATCTTAACTTTTGAATCCTGAGCCCTTTCTGCATTAACCTAGCAAGGTGCCTTGAGGCTGAAAGGGTCATTCTATCAGGGCTCTTTAACCAGTGGGACATATAACAGATGTATCCCTTTAAATACCATCTATACGCTGATGACTCTCACATTTATACTTCAACTTCAGCCCTATCCTGAGTTCCAGATTTATAATATTAACCACCTCCACAATATCTCCACTTGGACATGCACTAGGCATCTCGACATAATATGGCCAATACAGAACTCTTGATTCCATACAAGGTCTCCATCTAAATACATTTTCAAGCCCTTTCCAGTCCTTCCATAGTTCATAAATGGAGACTAGAGAAGTACCACTCTCCACCAGCTGATCAGGTCAAAAATCTAGAAGCCATTCTTGATTTCTCTCTTTTCCTACCATCCCATATCCAATCCATCAATATGTCCTGTTGTACCTACCACTTCTTACCAACACTGCTCCTAAAACTAAATTCCAAGCCATCATCATCACTAGCCTGAACTACAGAACTGTTCCTAATGGGTCCCTCTAACTCCACCCTTGTACCCTACAACTCATTCCCTACACAGCACTTTCTAAAATATAAAGCAAATTATGTTACTCCTATGTTTAAATACCTCTCATGGATTTCCATGAGATATGGATTTCCATTATGTATACAATAAAACAGAAACATGTGACACTGTCTACGAGGTCATAAGTGATCTTGGTCCCACCCACTTCTCCAACCTTATCTCCCTATACTTTCCACATTCTTTTGCTCTCTTGAAAAGTCCAAATGTGTTCTTCTCTCAGTGCCTTTTTACATGCCATTCCCCTATTCGAAGCACCTGCCCTCCTTAAAGAGACCTTCTCTGGCTTCCTCAGGTAAAGCACCCCTTCACCTCTGTCACTCCCCACCACTTTACCCTGTTTTATCTGACTGAAGACACTTACTAGTAAACAGACTTAGCTTTTTTCATTTATGTGTTTATTATCTATCTTCCCCATCGCCCCTATTAGAATATATGTTCCTTGAGAACAGGGGCGTGACTCTTGTTCTCTGCTGGATTTCCTGTGCCTAGAACAGTGTCTGGCACACGGAAGGCACTCAGCAGATAACTGTTTACTGACTCCTGGACAGCTCATTCCAGAAAAAGAGATGTCAGACTCTAATCTAGAGAAACACTGGGAGAAGGAACGCCAAGATGAGAGGCTGCTACTTGCCTCAACTTCAAGTGAAGGATGTATGCTTCATGTTCCACTGGTATCAAAGGTCAGGATTCTTTCTCACAACTAGCACAAACAGAGTAAGAGTCAGTGACTGCTCTATTTTCCCAAGTAATAGTTCCTAAGAAGTATCAGCCCCGATAATCAATTTATTGAGTTTTCCCTCTAGATTTTGACAGAATTAGGCCTCTGTCTCCATTTCATGGGAGAGAAGTCCTCTCAGAAGAAGCAGTCTTAATTACGAAGCCATATCCAGTCCCACTAAAGATCTCTAATGAGTTCCTAGGATTGCTGCCTGGGTCAGCAACCACTGTTCCTGAATGCCATGTGAATTCTCTGACTCCTGAAACTTGTGGGTGAGATATCGGAGATTACCCTAAACAACCCACTAGAATATGAAGCAGTCCTTAGGTCTTTCATGGTCATTCCTGCAAGCAGCTTGCAAGACACGGCTCCTGAAGACACTCACCACACCACACCATCGCAAGACACGGCTCCTGAAGACACTCACCTCCTTAGCATCTCTGCTAGATGCTCCACACCTGCCTGTGAGGATCCCAGAGGAACACAGTAACCATGGTGGCTTCCCTGCTGAGGGTCAGGCAAGTGCTACAAAACCTATAATTGAAGAAACTATTCCATTTCTGCAGAATTAGAGATAGTTTTACCTCTAATCTACTTTCATACATTATTTTGTTAATTATATGATTTATGGTTTTCAGTGGAAAGCAGAACAGCACTGTTGGAAAAGCAACTGGGTATCTGACAACTGTGTGATCTTGGTCAAGTCATCCAACCCCCTCATACCTCAGTTCTGTAACCAGCTCTGCTTCTTGTTTATAGTGACACTAAATGCTAGTCCCAGCTTTGCCTGAACGATGGGCCTCCTGTGCTCCGTAAGTACTAATTTGATGATGATTATCATCTCCCAGCCAAAAGTCTTGGTTTCTGTTACCATGAAGTTATTAATATTTGGTACCAGATGGTATTTTCAAAATAACTTGGATCAATTACTATTGAAATGCTAATGACTGTCAAGTTTATTCTAAAGGACCAATTCATAACACCATAACTCAGGGTAAAATCAGAAGACAGCTGAAGCACGCTGAGGGAGGTGAACAAGAACAAAAATCTCACAGCCTAACATATAAGCGACTGAGCAGCTTAATTGTTACCATTTATATACAAGAAAGTACAATAAGGATTTTAACAATACATATATATACACACACACACACACACACACACACACACACACACACACACACACATATATATTTTTTGGCCATGCCACACGGCTTGTGGCATTTTAGTTCCCCAACCAGGGATCAAACCCAGGTCCTTGGCAGTGAGAGTGCGGAGCCCTAACCACTGGACCACCAGGGAATTCCCCCAATAAGACATATTTTTAAAAATACCAGTTCCTGATTATTAATTTTAAAAGTAAATATTTCTGTGAAAAAAAAAAAACTACTATTAATGAAAATATTGTAATATAGTACCACTTCAAGTTTGGTCCTCAGACCACCATATCAGCATCAGCTGAGAGCTTGTTAAAAATGCAAATTTGGGGTCCCCAATCCAGACCTTCTTAATCAAAATACCTGGAGTTGGCCCAGTAGTTTTAACTCTGACGAGTTCTCCAGATGATTCTTACACACACTAAAATTCGAGAAGCACTGTTAATGCACCAGCATCCTGATAACACTGGGATCTCAAACTTAAAAGCTTATGGAGGCAAAGCCAGTAATAAATGAGTGACTCAGCCCAGTTTGGACTTGTGAACTGGAAAGCTCAGTTCCCATTTAAAGGAAAAAGCTACCATGCATCTTTGGCTGATGTTGTTATCTGGAAACGTGAGTCCATCACTGTCAAATTTTCCAATATTTGAAGGGAGGCCACACATCTAAAATTTCAAGTAAAAACTGTGCATTCTGAAATGCTATCAAATAATGAAAAATTTTAAACAATACTCAGGTAGAACAAAAGCTCTGGTCACAGTGTGTGTGGGATATTTGAAGAATAGCCCAGAAGTCAGTGTGGGTATTTCATGTGAGACAAACAGGAGACGAAGCAGGGAGAAGTAGAAGATAAAACTGGAGAGATAAAGACCAGAAGGTATAGAGCCTTGAAGGCAAGAAAGGATTTGGATTTTTCTCTGATGAAATGGGAAGCCATTGGAGGGCTTTGAACAGACCTAAATGATATAATCTGATTTGTATTTAAAAGGATTTCTCTCATTACTGTTTTTTAGTGGCAAAGCCAGAACCACAACTACATCTCCAACATCTCATTGTAATAATACCCATAGCTGTACTCATGAAAAATTCAATTAGTTGGTGTTAGATAGAGACCTCGGTACTAGTTCTGGATAGAAACCAGTAATACAGTGGGTTCCTGGCAACTGTCTCTCTAGTTTGTCATGAGCACCTCCAATGATGCCCTGAAATATTCGAGGCAGCCAATTCTATTTTCGGACTCCTCTAATCCTTGGAACTAAACCTGAGTCTCCTTTCCTTTTGCCTATCCACGTGTCTAATGTTGCTCTAGAATTCAGATCTAGGAAAAGTAAAATCCATCTTCCATATGATAATGCTCCATTTTTCACTCAGATTCATTCAACTTTTCCAATTTAATATGGTTTCACGTTTCCTCTCAAAGTTCCTTTTAAAGTGAGTGCCAAATTTTAACGACAAATGCCCGGTGAAGTCAGGTCATCACAGAGTGAACTAGAACTTAGGACATTGTGCTTCTTGGCTCATCATGCTATTTACTCCTACAGCGTTTGTTGTTAAATCAAATTCTTAAGTATTCTTCTTTTCCAAAATCCAGAAATTGTACAGTAGATTTTTCTGATGCAAGTGTAGGATTCTACATTTATTCCAGCTACATTTAATTTTGATAGAGCAATGTTGCCAGCTATAAATTCATTTTGATGTGACTGCTGCCCAAAATATTTGTATTCTTCTTAGTTTTGCAATATCTACAATTTAGATAAGCATGCCATTTGTGTCTTCAAGTCATTCATATAATGTTGAATAAGACAAAGGCCACTGACAGGATTGGGAAATCCTCTAACCTCATGGAGGCACACTACTGTCCTACAGCCATGACAGATATTAATTATCTACTATGGCAATCTTCTCTACAGAACTTGGGTCTGGCTTTAAAGTCCTAAACACAGCACTCTTGGTAGCCACTAAACAATGATATTTAGCACTTGAGATGACAATAATTTGACGTCCTGAGCTCAGAACAAAGCACAGTGACATACTTCAGATTCATGTCTATCATATTTGCTGTGGCATGCTGTTAAACTTACTTTGCATTGTGTACTGTTAAGTCTTGTCAAGTTCAAAAGTACTAAAAAATAATCAACTTTTAAAGTTTCACAAAACATGTTTTGTTTGTCTGATTGCTAAAATTTTTAAAATGGAGACTCATTAACCCTCATCTGGACCAGGTTTAAACTGATGTCATTTCCTCAGGCTGTCTCCCTCTCCAATCCATTCTCTACATCACCAGCAATTATCTACTTTGACCCATCATCCATTTCATTCAATAAACACATTCTGTGTTTATCCTGTGTGTCAGATAAAGTGGTAGATTCTGGATTACAAATGCGAGAAAAACACAGCCCTATTTTCAGGGGCCTCACAACCTAGAGGGAGATAGACACACATAAACTGTTCATTACAATGCAACATGGGATAAACAATGATTTTTTAAAATGCCCAATGTGGTAACAAGACCATCTAATCAAGTACAAATGAGATAGAGTTCATAAAGAGCCCCTTGGAGGTACTGAGTTTGGCCTTATGAGTGGAGTTAAATTCGGTGGACATGGGAAGACTGAAAAAAGCATAAAGGCAAGATAAGGTAAGAAAACTGTAAGGACTATACTGGGCATATACCCAGGGAAAACCATAGTTCAAAAAGACACATGCACCCCAATGTTCACTGAAGCACTATTTACAATAGTCAGGTCATGGAAGCAACCTAAACGCCCATCGACAGACGAATGAATAAAGAAAATGTGGTACATATACACAATGGAATATTACTCAGCCAAAAAAATAAACAAAATTGAGTCATTTGTAGAGACATGGATGGACCCAGAGACTGTCATACAGAGTGAAGTAAGACAGAAAGAGAAAAACAAATATCGTATATTAACACATATATGTGGAATCTAGAAAAATGGTACAGGTGAACCAGTTTACAAGGCAGAAATTGAGACACAGATGTAGAGAACAAACGTATGGACACCAAGGGGGGAAAGCAGTGGGGGGTGGGGGTGGGATGAATTGGGGGATTGGGATTGACATGTATACACTGATGTGTATAAAATTGATGAGTAATAAGAACCTGCTGTATAATAAAAAATAAAATTCAAAAAAAGAAAACAGTAAGGACTGGTAAGACAGCCTGAAAAAGTATTAAGGGATAAATTTCGATAGGCCTGGGTCAGAAATGGAAAGTCTGGATGAATACCTTGAACTATTTCCATTAGGTTATGAGAAGCAGTTGAAAGGATTTAAGCAAGGAATGGCATGATCAGGTCTGAATTTCAAATGACTCATTGAAAGCAATGTTGTAAATATAATGAATGAGGCAATACTAGAAACAAGGAAACTGACTTGAAGATCATTTCAGTAGTCCAGAGAAAAGATAAGTGTCTGATATAAGACAGCAGACGTATAGAGGTAAAGAAATAGAAAGATTAGAAAAAAATATAGAAGTATATATAAATATAAAGTAATAAAACTTGAGTGATTTGACATGGAGAAGCAAACACAGAAGCATTAAGAATAGATGTTTCTATCTGAGCAACTTGGATGAATGGTATGGTCATCAACTGAGAAAGAGAACAGAGAAAAGAGTTAGGAACAAATTAGAGCATGTTTAATTTAAGATGTGTGGGGACATCCCAAGTGGATATGTCTTACTAATAAGACTTTTCAGTCTGAAGTGTGAGGAGAGGACAGGGCTAGAGATTATGTGGTTAGTTCTTCCCCATGGCCTTTAGGATAATGTCAGACCTAGTCTGTCATTCCAAGACTCCTCTTAACTCTACATACCTACAATTACAGATACTATGCTCCTAATCACGTCAACATGTTTTATTCCACAGCCTTGCATCTTACCACTACACTAGAACTGCTTTTCCCTTTAAACTCCTGTACACATACATATCAGACATAGTGTGAGGTAATGGTCTAAGTTCATCTATTTTGCATATGGATATTAAATTTTCCTAGAACCATTTCTTGAAAAGATCTTAACTTTCCTATTAAATTGCAGTGTCAGTATTGTTGACAATCAATGGACCATAAATATAAAGGTTTATCTCTGACCTTTCAATTCTGTTCCACTGTCTCATTGATCTTATAGCAATACCACACTGCCTTGATTACTATAGTTTTAGAATAAGGTTAGAAATTAGATAATATATAAGGCTTCCAACTTTGTCTTTCTTCATCAAAATTGTTTTGGCTATCCAAGGTCCTTTGAATTTCCACATAAATTTTATTTTATTTTATTTTATTTTTAATTAATTTATTTATTTATTTATTTTTGGCTGTGTTGGGTCTTCGTTTCTGTGCGAGGGCTTTCTCTAGTTGCGGCGAGTGGGGGCCACTCTTCATCACAGTGCGCGGGCCTCTACCGTGGCCTCTCTTGTTGCGGAGCACAGGCTCCAGACGCGCAGGCTCAGTAGTTGTGGCTCACGGGCCTAGTTGCTCCACGGCATGTGGGATCTTCCCAGACCAGGGCTCGAACCCGTGTCTCCTGCATTGGCAGGCAGATTCTCAACCACTGCGCCACCAGGGAAGCCCCACATAAATTTTAGAATCAGCTTGTCAACTTCTAAAAATGACAACAAAGTTGTTCATTATATTCCCTCATAATCCTTTTAATGTCTAAGGTTGGTGAATATATTCACTCTTTCTTTTCTGATTTAGCTAATTTGGGGGGTTTTTTTTTGCTTTGTCCGTCTACCTAAAGGTTTATCAATTTTGTTGAACTCTTCAAAGAACCAAATTTTTTTTTTTTTTTTTTTTTTGGCCATGACACGCAGCACACCAGATTTCAGTTCTCCAACCAGGGATTGAACCCATGCCCCCTGCAGGGGAAGCACGATGTCTTAACCACTCAAAGAACCAACTTCTAATTTCACTGATTTTCTCTATTATTTTTCTTTTTTTCTATTTTTTTATTGATTTGCATTCTGATCTTTATTATTTTCTGTTCAATTTACTCTCCTTTTTCTATTTCCTAAGGTGGAAGCTTACGTTATTGATTTAAGGCCTTTCTTATTTAACAATATAGACATTTAAAACCATAATTTTCCTCTAAGCACTGCTTTACCTGTATTCATACACTGTGATATGCTATGTTTCCATTTTTATTCAACATGTTTTCTAAATTTTCTTCTGATTTCTTCTTTGGTCCATGGATTATTTAGAAATGGGTTGCTTACTTTCCAAATATTTGGAATTTTCCTAAAAATTCTTTTTGCTGATGATTTCTTATTTAATTTTGTTATGGTCAGAAAACATACTTTGAATGAAGTCTATCTTTTAAAATATACCGAAAAATTGGGACTTCCCTGGTGGCGCAGTGGTTAAGAACCCACCTGCCAAGGCAGGGGACACAGGTTCACGCCCTGGTCTGGGAAGATCCCACATGCTGTGAAACAACTAAGCCTGTGCACCACAACTACTGAGCCTGTGCTCTAGAGCCTGCGAGCCACAACTACTGAGCCCACGTGCCGCAACTACTGAAGCCCACACACCCCAACGAAGCGTAGCCCCCACTCGCTTCAACTAGATAAAGCCCACGGGCAGCAACAAAGACCCAACACAGCCAAAAAATAAAAATAAATTTTAAAAATAACAAATAAATAAATAAAATACACTGAAAAAATTTTTATGGTCTAGTATATGGTCTATCCTGGAAAAAATCCTGTGTGCATTTGAAAAAAATATGTATTCTGCTAAGTTGAATGATGTGTTCTAAAACTGTCAGGTCAGTTAGGTAGACAGAAGTGTTCAAGTCTTCTATATCCTTGCTGATTTTCTGTCCAGTTGCTCTACTATTTTTTGAGAGTAGCTGGAGAATTTAACACCAGGTTGAAACTTCCAACCAAAATTTTTTCTAACCATCATTTTTTTTTTTTTAAAGAATGGATGCACTTATAAATTTATTTATTTATTTTTGGCTGCGTTGGGTCTTCATTGCTGCACATGGGCTTTTCTCTAGTTGCGGCGAGCGGGAGCTACTCTGTTGCAGTACGCATGCTTTTCATCACGGTGGCTTCTCTTGTTGCAGAGCACAGGCTCTAGGCGCACGGGCTTAGTTGCTCTGCAGCATGTGGGATCTTCCCGGATCAGGGATCGAACCCATGTCCCCTCCACTGGCAGGCGGATTCTTAACCACTGGGCCACCAGGTAAGTCCCATCCAACCATAATTTTTTTTTTAATTAATTTATTTATATTTATTTTTGGCTGTGTTGGGTCTTCGTTTCCATGCAAGGGCTTTCTCTAGTTGCGACGAGCGGGGGCCACTCTTCATCGCGGTGCGCCGGCCTCCCACTGTCGCGGCCTCTCCTGTTGCTGAGCACAGGCTCCAGACGCGCAGGCTCAGTAGTTGTGGCTCACGGGCTCAGTTGCTCCGCGGCATGTGGGATCTTCCCAGACCAGGGCTCGAACTCGTGTCTCCTGCATTGGCAGGCAGATTCTCAACCACTGTGCCACCAGGGAAGCCCCCAACCATAATTTTTTAATTGTTTTATTTCTCCTTCAATTTTGTCACATTCGGCTTAATGTATTTTGGGTTTCTGTTGTTAGGTGTGTTTACATCTATAATGGTTATTTGTATATTTCTGACATTGACCCTCTTATTATTATGAAATGTCCTTGTTTCTCATAATATTTCTTAAATTCTATTTTTTCTGCTATTAATTTAGTTACTCCATCTCAGTTACGATTATTGTTTGCATGGTATAGCTTTTCCCATCTTTTTGCTATCAACATATTTATGTCTCTGTATCTAAAGTGAGTCTCTTACAGAGCATATAGTTGATTCTTCAATTATTATTCAGTCTGACAATCTCTTACTTTGATTGGTATGTTTAATCTATTTCTATTTAATGTAATTACTGATATAATACAATTTATATTTGTCACTTTGTTATTTGTTTTTTAGTAATGTCATATCTTTAGTCTTCTCTTCCTTCTTTTCTGCCTTCTTTTGTGTTAAATGTATTTTAGTGTTATGATTTTAATTCCTCTGTTAATATTTTAATCTGTTTTAAAGATATTTTCTTAGTGGTTTCTCTAGGGGTTGCAACATGCATCTTAATTTATCAAAATCTATTTTAACACTGGCTTAATCCCAGTAAAATATAGCAACGTGTTCCAGTAGAGTTCCATTTCCTCCCACCTTTTTTGTGCTATTTTTATCACATCTAGATACGTTACAAACTAACAACAGAGTGTTATAACTATTACTTTATACAATCATATCCTTTAGAGAAATCAAAACAAGGAGAGAAAAAACAGATATAGTTGGGGTTTTTTAAATATTTACACATATATTTTCCAGCACTATTTCTCCTGTGGATTCAAGTTACTGTCTGGTATAATTTTCTTCACCTGAAGAATTTCTTTTAGTACCTCTAAGGTAGGTCTACTGGCAACAAATTCTCACTTTTTTTTTTTCTTTCAACACTTTAAACATGTCACTACACTACCTTTTTGCCTCCGTTTTTTCAGATGAGAAATCAGCTATTAATCTTACCATGTTCTCTTAGTTTTCAATATTTGATTATGATGGGTCATGAATCTCTTTGTCTTTATCCCAATTGGAATACACTGGGATTCTTGAATCTGTATACTGTTTAACACATTTGAGAAGGTTGTTGGCCATTATTCTTCAGATATGTTTCCTATATCTTTCTCTTTTTCCTCTCTTCATGGGACTCTCATTACACATATGTTGGCATATTTGATGTTGTACTACAGGTCTCTGAGATGCTAATCATTTTTCTTTAATCAATTTTCTATATTTTCTTCACTGGATTATTTCTATTGATCTATCCATCTTCTATTGATCTATCTTCAAGTTCTCCTATTCTTTCTTCTGCCATCTTGTATCTGCTATTGATCTTACCTAGTGATCTTACCCTTCCATTACTGTACTTTTCAACTCTAGAACTTCCATTTGTTTATTTATTTATTTATTTTTAGAGCTCCTGACTTATTTATTTACTTTATTTTTTTTTTTTGGCTGTGTTGGGTCTTCATTTCTACGTGAGGGCTTTCTCTAGTTGTGGCAAGTGGGGGCCACTCTTCATCGCGGTGTGTGGGCCTTTCACTGTCGCAACCTCTCTTATTGCGGGGCACAGGCTCCAGATGCGCAGGCTCAGTAGTTGTGGCTTACAGGCCTAGCTGCTCCGCGGCATGTGGGATCTTCCCAGGCGAGGGCTCGAACCCATGTCCCCTGCATTGGCAGGCAGATTCTCAACCACTGCGCCACCAGGGAAGCCCTCCATTTGTTTATTTTTATATTTCTATTTCTGTATTAAGATTTCCTATGTCATGAGTTATTATCATATTTTCCTTCAATTCTTTAAACATGATTTCCTTTAACTATTTGAAATACTTAAAATACCTGCTTTGAAATCTTTGTTAAAGATCTAGGCCCTCTTAGAGACAGTCTATTGACTTGTCGCTGTTTTGTCTAAGTGTGGGTCATACTTTTCTCTGCATGGTTCTTTATTTATGTTTGTTAAAAAGTAGATATTTTAGATTATATATTATACCAACTCTTGATTTTTTTTTCCTGAGGACTGTCATTCTGAATATATTTTCTTTCATTTTTGTGTGTTTGTTTATTTTAGAATCTAGTCAGGAATTAATCTGTGGAACCTGTTTCCCTCATAGTGTGTGGCTGCCAATGTCTCTATTCAGTATATTTTATCCTAATTTTAAGTTTTAGCCTGGTGTCCAATGGGTCACCCCCATGTGTATCTGCATAGTTTAGAAGTCATCCAATGATTAGACAGAGGTGTTCAAACTCCTCAAATCAATAAGTCTTCTACCTTGTGTGTAGGTTAAAGATCAAGTCAAGGTAGTTTTCAAGTCAAGGAACTTGGTGTTTGACTTACCTCTGGCTCAGATTTCCACTTTACATCCCCAGTCTAGTAACTCAATCTTTTTCCTGTTGCTGTATTCCAGTTTTCCTGTCTCAAAAATCTGCCACATATTAATGTCTAAGGCCCAGTCCTGTTCTTGAACTGAAAGTCTAACCTTGTATTCATTCCCAGTTACACCCTGACACTGGCTGCTTCGTCTAGATAACCACCTACTAGCTATCAATAATCTCTTCTGATACTGGGTTTTCTCTTTTATGCCTATCAGTTCATGGTTTGGCCTGTGTCATAAGCAACTCAGCTTCCAACCTAGGTGAATAAGGTCAATAAAGAGAGGAAATTTCAGAGACAGACCATTATCATGGTATTTCTTATGCCTGTTACAAAGTGGTATTTTGCTCTTTACAATCACACAAGTGCTTGTGGCATTAAATTAAGTAAAATGACTACAACTGTTTCCCTTAATTATCTCCTTAATCCCATGTAAATTTTTAAATTCTCCAAATGTTAAGGAAGTTTTGTAATTTCTGAGCCTATTTTTGATATACTGCTTATCAATCAGAGAAAGGCGATTAAAGAGTGGTAAAAAACGTCATATATGTACACATACACATTTACAAATTTATGTTAAGTGCTTTAAGTTACAGAAGTAAAATATAATTAAATAAAGAATCTCTTTCTGTTTTAGCAATGGGTTTGGCCTTAGTAAGTAACCATCATGGCAGCAAATTATTTCATGTGTATCTCCCACAAAGATTATTCTTTCCTGGAATAATATGCATATTAATTAGTTCCTACAGCACTTGAGAGACTTCTGTTTTATTCCCACCAGTAAGGTCAGAAAATGCAGCCACCTTAGTTAGCAGCACATTTAAAAATCCTGAAGCAAGTTGTGGTCACAGAGAAGACTGGGCACCTCAAGGGAAGGGCAAAACCAAAGATAAGAATTTTTCACAGCTCTGAAATGATACCATGTGACCTAATCAACACACTGCATTTGTAGCATCCTAATCCCCATTACCCACAATTAGAATGGACAGTTCTATTCAATTAGTATGTGGCCAGGGTGGGTTTAAATTTAGTGTTGAAAATATAGGCATGCCACATTAAAATTCAAATATTCAAATGAGAAGCCTCAAGGGAATTTAGATTTTTTTTAACGACTGGTACCAAGCTATGTATAATAATATAAGAAATTTGCCTAATAGAATTTTAGACTTATGATTTACTCTAAGGTAAAAATGCCAAAATTACCTCAAATTTGCCCACAAACTGCTAATCAGCTTTTAGATTTTAGAGGTTAGGGATACCCTGAATATAGAAACCTCCATGCGCAAATCAACAAAAGACTTCTTTTCCATTTTTATAATACAGAAATGACATGCTGATGTTCCCCAAAGTAATATGTCCGCACTTACTAATCTCTGATTTCTGAAAGTCTAAACTTGACCAAGTGAACTATACATATACATAAGCTAATCTGAAACATTTTGAGTTAATCCCAAAGAGTTAAATTATGTATTTGAGTACAGTGAAATATTAAATTGCCCTAAATTTTCCTAAAATATTAAAATGTCATTATAATATAACAATAAACTCAAGGCAAATAATTCCAAAGTGTAAATAACTCTAGAGTGTGGTAAAGGTTAGCGGGAAGGTAAACTCATATTTGGAGAAGCTATACAAACTGGTTTTGAATATTAAGGTATCAGTTTCTTGATCAAATCCTGTACACATACACCACTTGGGAGTGAACTAGATGATTCTTTAGCATAAAGAAAGAATACCATTATATATTACACCTGTAACCTGAAGAAAATAATACACTTCCAAAACATCATATGTATGTTGAGAGGAATGAAGTAGCAAAGTGGCCAAATGTGGCAGACATTCTTATACCATGGGTCTAGAGACCTGAGTTATACTCCTTGTTTTGCCACAACTAACCTTGGGAAAGTAACTTGACTCTCTGGGTTTCAGTGTCTTCATCTGAACATGAGGTTATTAGTATCAGATGATCTAACAGAGGTTCTAAAATGGCGACCTGTTGTGTGGATCTGGCCAGTAGATATATTTGGTTTAGACTGGTGTTTTTAAACAACAACAACATTTTTAATTAAAAGTTTTCACATAAAAATTTCCTTTTTTTCTTTTAACTCAAAAATCTGTCCCAATGCAGTGCTGAAATTACCATATGGCAACACTTAGCTTGAGCTGGGTAGTGACTGCCCTCTACAGATGCAAGCTCCCTTTAGTTGGTTTCAGTTATACTCTTCAGGTTTTTGTTGTTTTTTTTTTTAATTGAGGTAAAATTGGTATAGAACATTATATCAGTTTCCTGTGTGCAACATAATAATTTGACCTTTGTACATACTACAAAGTGATCACCACAAGTCTAGTTACCATCTGTCACCATAATAATTGTTCCCTTTCACAATTTCGCCCACCTCCCTCCACTCTTTAGTCTTGAACATGCATGTGCACTCACCCAGCCCATTTTACTCATTTACTGCATCTGCCTAGCCCTGTAGGCATTTGATATTGCGATCTCTAATTCAGTAGGTCCCTTCAGGCTCTTAAGATTCTGTGATTCTTCACGTTAATAAAAATACATTAGCCTGTTATTTCCTAGAATAGTAAGCTTCTACTTGGATAAAACCAGAGAGAATGGGTAAGACAATAGTTATGCTCTAGTGAACATACATTCAAGGAAAACTGGAGAATGGAGTATTGCTCATTTGGATGGACTTGGACTATCAAGGTAAAACATGAGCTCCCTGGGAAATGTGGACATGGGGAAAATGTCACTTACAATTTGGGCCAAAAAGGGCAAAAATAAATTTTGAAATAGAATTAAGGAAGAAAGGAATAATTTGTTTTAACAAATGCCCTTTTGAGGCCAGACATGGTGCTAGTCTCATGTTACTACCTGATTTGTTAAACTTCATAGTCTATGAGCTGCTAGGTATCTTCCCCATTATAAGGACGAGAAAATTTAGGATCATAAAGATTAAGTAACTTGCCCAAGGTCACACAACTAGTAACTGTCAGAGGCAAAATTTGAATCTAACTCTAAAGCCAAAGTTCTTTCCACTACATCGGCAGACAAACATTTACTTCCTAGCTTGGCCTATAGTCAACAGACTTGAGAGATATGACGTGGGGGAGAATGAACCTACCTTGTTTCATTTGCAAGAATATGACTAGGTTCTGCAGTTTTGTTAAAGATGCCCTTTTCCAACAAGTATAAATATATAAAACTTGGACCCTAAATCAATTAACAATTAACAACTGAAACTTGGAATACCTTCCCCTAAATTATAGTAGTATCACATAATCAGCTATATCAGTGAGCCTAAATATCTTAAGGTCATTCATTCACCTTCAAAAATTTAGATGTTGCTATTTCTGAAAGTAAGGGTAAATCAAGAAGACATACCTTACGGTAATTTTAAAATATCAGGAACAATTTTGTGAACACTTACTAAGAACTTGTCTTATTTCATCCATTTCATGGATATTCATGTGAATGCCTATTCAGTCATATTCTGTTTTCACAAAACTGACAATTATGACAAAATCCTTCTTAAAGTATGCACTGGTGAAAATGTTCACAGACATAATAAAAACCTGAATACCCAGCTTCTCTGAATTTTTATAGAGTACTGGGGAAAATATATATTATAATGTGTGCCATAATTCCCTTGATCTCTCTTGAAAAAAGAGGGACTCTAATTACATATGAGATCAGAAGGAGACAAATACTATTCAAGAATTGCCTTTCAATTTTTGAAGTATGGTTGTGTTTTTTAAAGGTTCATTGTATTCCTTTATGGTCATCACTAATTGCAATACAATCTCAGAAAAATAATTCAGCATATTTATTCAGTCATGTTTCTCTCTTACCATGTTATACTGTTTCAGTAGTCCACGTTTCTAAAATACTTGTTGAATTGGATAATCAGCTGTACAAATACCTTACACAATGAATTCTCTTTCTGTATTTTAAAGATGAGGAGTATAAGAAACGTTTATTTATAATCCAAATTTAAATCCCTTTTGCTTTAAAAACAAGGCCAAATAGCAAAGCCTCTTCTACTGTTTGTGCTCTATAACATCTCTTGATTACTCTGACAGAGTTCCAGTCACAGGTTGTGAGTCAGAAAGAGGATTTTCAATGTCCAGCAGCTAAATGTGTCAGCCATGACATTTCTGAAAGTTCTATTTTTATATACAGAGAGAAGGAAAAATCACTTCTTTGTATCTGTCCCTTGCAAAATCCTCAGTTTAACTCCAGCTTTAGATATGTACAATAGTGAATGCATTCTTAGTTAACATGACAAGCGACTGACATTTTTAAACTGGAATAATGCAAGTAATGAAAAAATAATCTACGCAAGTTTGTCCCTTCTGCATTCTTATTCCCTCTTTCAGTCATAAAGCCTGTTAAAATGTAGTTGAAATAATACAAAATGCAATTCAAATCTCACTATTGTCCTAATCCTTTTTTTTTTTCCTACTCTTATACAGCTTATCTAAAACTGTTGAAATATAACTTGCTTGAGTTATAATATTATGTGAATTAAGAATCTGTATTGTTTGGAAGCTCTTTTAATTGGTCTACAGGGAGGTTTTCTGTATATATTAAAAGGATTGTATGTCTGAATTATAACGAACCTACCTTTAAAATTCCTTTGTGTTTAAAAATATATTAGAGGCAAAACATTTTAATACTTCTTGGAGTAGGCTTTATTGCTAAAATTATTGGTTTGGCAATCTTGGCATAAATGGAAATTTCTGATAGGCTGTCATATCAATGTCAGTGGAGCCCAGGAATTTCATCGCTCTGGCTGTTTTCCTTATTTTTATTTATAAATTCTGTTTCATAACAGCAATAAGATGCTTCAGGCCTTGCAGTTCTGGGGGATTATTGCACTTGTCAGGTGGTAAAAATCACTGGACCCTCTGCCTTGTGATTTGGAATACCACTAGAGGCATGTAATCACTGAGAAATGCAATTCCTAGAATTTCTTAATATTTTATAATCACATATTTAACTTTTAAAATAAATGATCTATTTTGAAGGCTGGAGGTGTCATAAGAGTATTCAACCAGCAGCTAACGAATGGAGAAAATGTAGATCATAGAGGCAGAGAGAAATGGCCAAGCAGTGACCATCTTACAGTAAGTCCTGAAGGATATAAAAATCTAGAATAAAGTATATTTTATATGAAAATTGAGAAGCTGGCTATGATTGGTCAACATATTTGTATATTAATATAAATTGTTTTACCATAATATTCTGTTTGTTTTCTTCCTTACAAATAAATATTAATATTTTTATATACAAAAACATGATATAGACTGCAAGTATAAATACATGAAGGTCATGTTTTAAAAAATGTAATTTACTTACACTGAAGGAAAGGCTACACACTGTTTCTTTCTATTAAAAAAGTCCTACCTGATATAATTAGCATAATACTTAGTAAAAAATCTTGAAAAGTATACTCTTGAAAAGAAGCAGCCTGATTTCTTAAATAAATGGAATGTCAAATTGACTCAAATTATATAACAGTGGATAGAGGTTTAAAATTAAAAATTGAATGTCTATTTCTAAATAATTGTTTGGAAGTAAATTCCTGTATCTTACCAATTGTTCTAAATAACAATGTAAACCAAAGGAGACCAAATTATCTTTGCAGGGAAAGAATACCAAAGTTTTTCTTGGAAAAGGGCCAGTTTTAGGTAGGGGGTGTTTATGGCCTGGGGAGTTACTGTAGCAATAGAAAAAGATTAATAATTTGCACATGTTAGATTCCTGGAAGGCAGGATACAGCTGTAAAGAATTAACCCCTCTTGAGAGATGTAAAAACAGAGAGCAGCTGAGAGGAGACCTATTGGGAGGGACTAAAAACTATTCAGGCTACAGATGTCCTCAAAGTGAAGCAGAGAAAGTACTTTTGGGAACTGACATGTTTTTGTCTTTGCTTATAGATGGGCAGATAACTTAAAAAAATTTTAGACAAAAGGAGCAAATTGTGCCCAATTAAAATGTATTATTGAAATATTAAGTAAGCACTATAATGAATTGTTTAAAGAAATCACTACTACAATGCTTTTCTCAAGGATGACCTAAAAACCACTCTGTTAAAGGAAAGTATGTACATCTGTGTGATGAGGCCCTACACCTCTAACTTTCTGAAAGGCCGCTTCATTGACTGACAAAGACTCATTTTTCAGAATACACAGACCTAAAAAATAAGTAATCAAATCAAAACATTTTGTCAATGACTAAATGAGAGGTCCAAATTCCATTTTAACTGAAATTGGTGGTTGATTTTTGCTTCATGGAAAAGTGGCTGCTATGCTTCAATGAAAGAAGCCCAACATAACTTTCAAAAAGATCTTAAAACACAGGTTTAAAGAGTGAAGATATTACTGAAAACATTTTATAACATCTGCTTTAAGTAAATTTCATTCATCATTCCAATTTCGTTTAAGCCTGAAGCAGAGATGGAAAAAATACACACCCAACTTAATGTATAATTCAGTACCTTGGTGTTTCCTTCAAAATAATACGCCAGTGGTTCTCAAAGTGTGGTCTCGGGTCCCCTGAGGGTCCCTAAGACTCTTTCAGGGGCCTCACAAGGTCAGACTTATTTTCATAATAATACTAAGACCTTTTTTTCTTTTTCCACTTTCACTGTCTCATGAGAGTTCAAGTGGACTTTCCAGAGGCCACATGACATATGATGACATCATCACTCTGGAGGCTAATGGAACGTGTATGCACGTGTATTCTTCTGTTTGGGGGAATTTTCTAGGTAAACTCTTTGGGATCATCAGTAATTTTGTATAAAGTAGTCTTGAGACCAAAAAGTCTGAAAGGTATTAAAATATGGTCATCTGGCCCACCTCACAACAACATCTTTGCCTGTATCTTTGATGCTTTCAATGCTTTCTACATAGTGTTAAACACATTGCAGTTGATATTATTACGAGTAAGGAATGAACATATTTGTTATATGCACATTTAAAACTCTGTCCTTTAAAAATCAATGATAGAAAGTTGTGTCATCAGCTTATAAAATATATAAAACTAGAGCTGCTGTCCTAGGGAGAAACATAGATCTGCCTATGGGCTGGCTCCATAGACTCTGCCAGAGTTTCCTGAACTTCTACTGAGACATTATGAAAACTACCATGTTGGATTTTCCATATGTGTATGTGTATGTGTGTATATATATATATATATATATATATATAGAGAGAGAGAGAGAGAGAGAGAGAGAGAGAGAGAGAGAGAGAGAGAGAGTTGTTCTACATATATAATTTTATATGATTTCAATAACAATCTGATGAGGTATACGAAATAGATAGTATCCCACAATAAATACAAAGAAATTGAGAGGCTTGGAGATGTGAAATAAACTGTCCAAGGGCACACACTAGTAAGTGGTGCGGCCAAGCCTGACACCAGTGTCTTCCAATCCCATGTCCACGGTCTTGTCTCTACACCATTCTAGCTCTACCTGGGATTTCAAACTGCTCATAAACTTAAGCCTTACTTTTATAACTATTATATATTTAGCTCTGTCCTTCCCTAGGAATGGAGAGAGGAGAGAAGAGCCCTCTTTACTCATTCTGAGTTTTTCTCAAGAACTGTCTTCTAAAACCCTACCTTGGCAAGCACCTCCATGAAGATAAAATTTACTAGGGAGTTTTCTGTTAACACTGTTCCCCAAATAGAAATAGCAAACAAGCAAATAAATACAAGAGGGAGAAGAGGAGGGGATAATCATTTAGGAAAGGTATGTCCCAAGATGACAGTGATTCTGCTTAAATTCTCCTCCTTTTTTTTTGCCCAACCCAGTGGGCATACTGCAAGTTGAAAGAGAGAGGTATCAAGAATTTAAATTCTTCATATATTATACACATATGAGGTTTTAAAAAATAGTGTATTTTAACTGAAAAGTATGCACCTTACACCCTTATTTCAGGTAAGTAAATAAACACGACAGGATGAACAGCTTTCTAAGGTCAAATAGGCAAAGAAACAGCTAAACAAAGTTAAAAATTAAGGCAAATCTACAGTACATCTGATTTAATCACTATACTGTTTTTTTTTCCCCTTCATTAGGCAGTTGTTACCAGACCACCTTTCCCTTTTCTATAAATTCTTCTTCATTCCTCAACCTCCAACAATGATACCCCAACTTTTATTTGCAGCTCAGTTATGTGTTTGGTGAGGGAATAGGACTTCGACAGCAGTATGATATTTCTGAGGAATAGGTCAGTCTCCTACTGAGTTGGAATTTGCAACCTTCTTGGGGTTGCCTGGCCCAGATATTTTTTGCTAGACCAAGAACTGAACATGGTCATTATTTCAGACTTCAGAGAAACATTCACAAGCTGGTCTGATCTGTCTAAAGCTACATTAAAAGCTCCTGAATACCATTCCGATTAACCAGTGTATTTTGAATAATTTTTCATCGAAAATAGCACCACACACAAATCAAGTAATAGAAGCATTTGTCAAGCTGTGTTAGTTAATAGTAACTAATATAAAGATTACAGAATATTCAGGGAAAATTAATCTAATGATTTAACACAATCCTATGTTTAATTAACACAACAATGTTTTCATACCAACTCATTCTACTGTCTAAAACAGCATTTTATCACACAAAATAGAATAACAGTTGACTTATACAATATTCTTTATCACCACGGTGTTTTACACTATGTATCTAATGTACTGTTAAAAAATAAACTGAGGCATATTAAAAACTTTGAGTTGTTTTAAGCAAAAATGGATTCGAATCAGGCAGCATCCAGTCTAGCACATAGAAAGGAACTCCAAGGAGCTGTACAAAATGAAACACTTTTATAGGCAGATGGGAGCAGGAACAAGGAAGTTATACTAGGCCAAAAAGCCAGTTGGTTATTGCAAGATTACTTTCCTTTAGGGATGGCAGGGGTCTATCAGGCAGATTGCCTAGCTAGTGCTCGCATGTGATTCCTGATTGACTGATTTAGGATCCCCTTTCTGGGAGAACCGAAAGTGTAATTAAGTCTCAGCTTGGTGAGGTAAGGCTTGGCATGAGTGATTCCATTCTGGGCTTGTCTTGTTTGTAACAGTACGCAGGGACTTTGCCAAGTGGCTAAAATTTATTACCCCATTTTACAAATGCTAATAATAGACACAGAAGTTAAGTAATGTTCCTGGAGTCATATCGCAACCAGTGGTACTACTGAAACTAAAGGAGAGAATTTTTGCTTTCCAGTTAGGTTCTTAAGCTTCTATGTTACTTTGAAATTGTCTTACTATCGCAAATGTTTTCTCCTATCCAAAGCATTGTTTACTGAATATCTACGATAAGCCAGGGAATTTTACATGTTATCTCATTAAATCCTCATACACCACCCTGCTATAAAATGTATACTGGTGAGTTCACTGAAGTTCAGAGATGTTAAGTAATTTGCAGGCGACTGAATCAAGATTCTAGTTCCAAGTTCAAGAATCTACCTTTCACTACCTTGCTCCACTTTCCTCCACTACAAATCTGAAAGAAAAACATTTCTGCAAACAGTCACGTGTGAATAACCCAAAAAGGCTAATACACCCCAAGACGACTTAACAACAATCTCTTCTTAAGGGAAAACAATGAAATGACAATTTTTTAAAGTAAAAATAAGTTACTAGAAAAAATGAGAAGTGATTAAGAACAATTCATTTTAAAGCAGGGATCAAAATTTAGCAAATATATATAGATGTCTTAGTATGTCAGGCATTATGCTAAGTCCTAGCCTCATGGTGCTTACTTTCTAGAGTATTTTGATATAGAAATAAGGAGATATAAACAAGAGAAAGAAGAGTAAGGAAAAATTAAATACAAACACCTGCGGTCAGAGTGAGACCCAAGAACCAAACGAGACCGCCAAGAAAAACTCCGTCACGCTGTTTCACGAAAATTTTCCAAATTACTTTAAGTCACAGACAATTGAAAACTTGCTGATTTTCATTAAGGAAGAATAAGATTTAGTTTCAGAGCAGACTGTTTCATCTGTTTCTTTACCTTAGGGAAGCCTTCAGCCAAATAGAAACATCGCGAACGGAGCGCACGCCTACAGAAAGCCCCCGGTAGTTACCGTCCCTTTCTCTGATTGGTTCCTCTCCGGACAGGAAGTCCCGCCTCCCCCCCGGCGGAAAGGCTGGAGACCGAATTCAGGTGGAGACGGAAGTCTGCCGGAGACCGCAGCTTTGTGAGGTACAGCTGTTAAGAGTGGCCTAATTGTGGTTATAGCCTCGTGCTAAGTTTATCAGCTTTTTAATTATTAAAATAACTAGTCTGGTTATAGTAACAACTTTACTACCCTGACAGTTCCTGTGGAGCCTTTTTAGAAGTTTAAAGGAAGAAGAAAAAGACTGCCTCCTTTCAGGCAGCCACCTTAGTGCGTGGGTCAGCCCCGTGGAGCTGGCTGGTGGCGCGGGGAGGACAGGGTTTGGGGGCAGAACTCTTGTAACTAGATGGGTGAAATACCCCTATTAACTTGCCATTGTGACAGCACTGTTTGGAAGGAGTTTGTTTTATATGATATTAAAGCAGTATGGCCAGACTTTAGCTGACTAGTAACAAAGTAGCTGAAGTAGCCCCAAAGTAAACACATTAGCTTTACTAAAAAAGACTGGAACATTTACCTACAAATAACCTCTTCAGTTAAGCGCTTCCTGAGGAGGGCACAGAGGTCTGTTTATTTTTCCAACAACAAAGCATCAGACATTTTTGCTTGGGAAAAATCTTGGAATATTTGACAACTTTAATTTTTTTTTTTTTTTTTTTAATTGGGGATTGGAGAAAGACTTAAGCTCAACTCAGTTACACCCCTTGTTCGCCTTTGTAATTACTGCCAAGAGAGAAACTAAGTTGCTTCTAGCTCTTAGGCTGCTTGGGGAGGGGGGCGGGCTGATGTTAGAGTCCCCTTGAGATAATGATTCTTCTGGGTCAGTCAGAAGAAACAGTCTGCAACAATGGCAATCCCCAGGGTGACACTTCTCGAGGGGGCCTAGATTCAGCTGTCAGTCACCTTCAGCCCAGAGCCATCAAATCCATTTACACAAAAGCTGGTTATCACAAACCTTTTGAAAAGCTAAGTAAAGAGGAGATTTACCCATCCTTGAATCTTCATTCTTTTTTCTTTGATTCCCTCATTTCCCCTATCTTTCCTTTTTTTCCCCAAGTACCTCTGGGAACTTCTGGGATTTTTCCCCTTCTTTTGTTTCACCCTAGATCTTACACTATTGTTATCTTAAAGCTTCAGCTTAAGCTTGAATATAACTCTCAAGATATACAGAAATAAATAACCATACTCTTGTATGAAAATTTTAAATTCTGATAAGTATTTTTGTCTCCAAAAGGATAGGATTTTCTGGGGGTTGAGAAAGGATTGTTTCATGTTTTAATGTTGAGAAAAGTTCTGTGAGTATTTTAAGTATTTCTTTCAGCATATGTTTGGCTATGCGTGTACATTTGTACATCCCTTCCTATTGTATACATACCTTTTTATTTTTGTAATTTTTACACTAAAGAGACTATAATATAAAAGCTTGAATCAGTTTGCAACTGAAATGATCCTCAACAACCTATACAAATATGAAAAATTATTTCATTGTGTAAATATAACTGAATTTCAATTATAACAGTTCTTTCTGTGAATTCTATAACTTTGTAATTATAAGGAACTGATTTCCTTTCACTAAGAAAAGGAGACATTCTGGTCATGCTCTAGAAATTCTGATTTTCTCTGTGTAATGGTATTATTATAAACATTTAATTTAACAAATTGAAAGAGTTTTAATTAGTGAAAAGTGTAAATAAAATACTACATTAAAATGTAAGTTTATTTCTTTGATGTGCGTATGATTGCTAGAATTAGACTAACGAACTATTGCCTAGTATAATGCCTTAAAGGAGCATTTGTAATCGCAATTAGTTTGTCAGTTATAAGAAATTTTAGTGTCATGACTGTGGATAGAAGCGACATAGCAAATAGCCTAGGCTTGGTAGAGATATGAGGCCTGGTAAGATCAGGCCAAGGAAAATCCATACTTAGAGCCAAAAGACACTTTATAAAGAACAAGATAGTTCACATGCAGTGGCAAGCCATGTCACTAAGGCCAGTACTAACTACTATTCCAGTTGCATATGATATAGCCCAAGTTAGTTCAGCCCTGATCTCCTTCTAGTTACTACCAAAAGGGTACCAAATATTCCACTGAAAAATACTTGGGTGTTTCATTTATTTATTCAACATATTTCTTGAGCATTTACTACTACTTGCCAGGATATAGTAGTGAAAGGATCTTAAGTAACTTACCATGTAGTGGAAGGAACCAGCACTAAGTGGGTTTTTGAGGATGATCAAAAATAAACTGTTGTCAAGTAAACATTGAAGTCTTACTTGTAAAATTAATTTGCCCATTCAGACTATATAACAATGTTCACTGTGTCCCAGGAACATTGTTAGAATTTAAGGACATAAAAATCAATAAAATAGGGACTGTATCCCAAGATAGTGTCCTACTTCACTAACTTAGTATAGGCGACTGTTATCTCTTCAGGAACCCAGGCCTGCATGGTTTGGACCTTGCTGATCTCTTAGACCTTTTTTTAGGTGCTGCATTTCCCTCACATCACATTCTAAACACATGATTTTTGGGGGTTTTGTTATTTGCTCTCTGCTGTTGAAACATGTCATCTCTTTTTCTCCTCAGGGCCTTTGGAATGATTGTGGTTCAAGTTTATAACATTTTATTATATAGTTCACCTCTGTACTTACTATGAGGAAAGTAGAGGTATTAGCTTTTATGGGTGGATGTTACCTCTAGTGGGAAATTTTGATCTCTTAATCCACTGGATTCTGATAACATTGTATATTAAATGCATGAAATAAACTCTTCATACTGTCACTCATCTGTTTGATAGGTTTTACTAGTTGATTTTTTTTCCTGTGCCACTATCATTACCACAATTGTGTATCTCAGTACAGATTATACAATTGTGAAACATTATTTTGTTGTCTAAATATTATTGAAATTCAAATATAACAGTTCTTTCTGTGAGTTCTGTAACTTTGTAATTAGAAGGAAGTGATTTCTTTTCACCGAGAAAAAGAGAATGGTCATGCTCTAGAAATTCTGATTGTCTCTATGTAATCTCTAGATTGTATAGTGTTCATTTCCTGAGGCTGTTCTGACAAATTACCACAAATCAGGTAGCTTAAAACAACAGAAATTTATCCTCTCACAGTTCTGGAGGCTAGAAGCCTGAAATCAAGGTCAGCCATGCTCCTCTATAGGCTCTGGGGGAAAATCCGTTCCATGCCTCCCACCTAACTTTTTGTGGTTGCCTTTAATCCTTGACATTCCTTGATATGTAGCCATATCACTCTAATCTTTGCTTCTGTCCTTTTGCCTCCTCCTCTTTTGTCATGTGTCTCTCCTCTGTGTGTTTCTTTTAAGGACACATTATGGATTTAGGGCCCACCTAGGTAATCCAGATGGTCTCCTCAAGAACCTTATCTGAATTACATTCGTAAATATCTTTTTTTCCAAATATAGTAACATTTAGAGTTTCTAGGAATTTGATGTGGACGTATCTTTGGGACATATCCTAGAGTTTCTAGGAATTTGATGTGGACATATCATAAACATATATTTAACCCAATATATATGGGGATTTATTCGTTTGATATTTCTTATTTTTCATATGTTTTCATTTTGAAAACAAATTATTCATGATGCCTTAATACAGCTTGAATGACTAATATATATATTCAACACTTAGCTTAAAAACTGTATTTAATCTATCAGATTTTATGGTTAGGAATTTCTATAAAATTTTGATGACCTGGTTCTAGGACTATAAGAATTTCACTGAGGAAAATATTTGGTTCATATTGGGTGTAGGAAATGATATGTCCTTTGTCGGCTCATTTTTATAATCTAAGAGGAAGAGGCCGAGGTAATGACTATCAAAATCAACCATATGTTACAATCATTTGTTTGAAGTACGTTGACAAAGAATTAATGGTTTAATAGGAGAAAAATACATTAGAGAAACATATAAATTGCAGTTAACAATAATTGGGGAAATTAGCAAGATGAGCATCCATTATGGTTGTTTATGTATATTTTTTTAAATTTCTTATACTTACGAGGTAGCCTTACTTATAAAAGATTAGAAAGACAAATATGTTTTTTATTGTACACATATATAAAAATCATTGATAGAGGACTTCCCTGGTGGCGCAGTGGTTAAGAATCCACCTGCCAATGCAGGGGACATGGTGTGGTTCAATCCCTGGTCCGGGAAGATCCCACATACCGCAGAGCAACTAAGCCCATGCACCACAACTACTGAGCCTGCGCTCTAGAGCCCGCGTGCCACAACTGCTGAGCCCACACGCCACAACTACTGAAGCCCACGCGCCTAGAGCCCGTGTTCCACAACAAGAGAAGCCACCACAATGAGAAGCACGCGCACAGCAATGAAGAGTAACACCCACTCACCACAACTAGAGAAAGTCGACGCGCAGCAACAAAGACCCAACGCGGCAAAATATATATATATATAATAATCATTGATAGAAATAGACCCTAGTGTTTGTTAGCTGAAATACTGACAGATTACAGCTGAGCTGATTGTTTCCAAGGATTACATATTCTCTCTTTTTTTAAATTATATTTAGCCAAGATTATCTTCTTTTGGAAATGTACTTGGAAGTTAGGAATTAGCATGAATAAAGAACATTGGGGAAGGAAACAATGGTTTAGAAAATGATACTTTGAGAAAAGGAAAATAACATTAGAAACAAAAATATAATGGAATTCAAAACAGCTATATTATATATGAAAAATGTATAAAAATACTAGAAAAACAGTACTTAAATGGAAAAAATTCACAATCAAATGCACTGTTTTGTTTGATTGGAAAATAAAAGACAATTTGTATTTTTAACTGAACTCTGTAGAAGGTTATGGTCATCTCAACATGAAACATAGTATCAAAGCCATGACAGTCTACAGTTTACACAAACCTTTTCGTGGATTAGCTAGGAGCTATTTGACCTAGCCAGAGAGTTTTTGTGTCTCAGATTTTCATTTTTACAATGGAAGACTATCTATCATCTGTGATTTTTGTGTTGATAATGAAAAAAAGTGATTGATATTTCCATCTGGTAGCAAACCAGGCACTTAGGGAGGCATATTAACTATATCACAGCAGTAGCAATTCACCAAATCAGACTTAAGTTGCCTGGAATAGTTTTTCTTTCCCTGACCTCCAACCCTCGAATATTTGAGTTATTAATTTACTGGTAAGGAATAATCAAGTCATAGCCAAACAATGTAAGGGAATTCTGGGAAGTGGATTGAGTTGAGAAAGATTTTCTCTTTAACAAGGATTGCTCATTATAGATTATTCTTCAAAGGAAAAGCAGATGATAGAGTTAGAAACTGATGAGATCAGAAAAGGAAAATAGAAGATTATATGGTGTGTGTGTGTGTGTGTGTGTGTGTGTTGAGAATCCTTGACACAGGAGTGAGCAAAAACACAGGGATATGTTGGAATCTGTTTTGCAGCCTCAGCTATATTGTCTCAATCAATTCTTTATAATCATTTCCAACTCTCTGTTTTTCTCACACACCAACAGGATTTACTCAATGTCATTTCCAGAAGTAACACCTCAAGAAACATTTTCAGAAACAGTTTGTCAATTCCAGGATACTGATACTTTTAGCAGCCAGAAAAGAATTTCTGAAAATCATTTCAAAGACCAAGGTTTCTGAAAATACCATGAGCCCTTTTTTTTCCCCCAAACAAATCGTATACAGTGTACACACATTAACATGGATGAAGAAAATTGGTAAAATGAAGCCTAGAGACTAGAAAGCATCAGTGTTTCACCATTTATGTTTGGATGTATCTGACTTTGTCTAAAAATCTTGATTTTTCTTTCAGTTATTTTTGGAACAATTAAGCTGTATTGAGATTCTTTTGTAGATGACAAGGTTTTATCTGGAAGCTAGAATAAAGGTTTTCTTTTACAAAAATTTATTTACTTGGCCAGTGAAGTCCACTCCCTCCAAGGTTTGCTTTTACTTTTTAAAATATTTGTTCCTAGGTTCTTAAAAATCTAGAAAGTAAAATAAACTCCTTGTGGAATATAGTTTACATGGATTTTTTTTTTTTTCAGTGAAAAGGTGGTACTTTTTCCATTTTAAAAGAATCAAATATATTACAAATGAGGGAATCTGCTTTTTATTGAATGTATCAGTATATATAAACACATATTTATATAGGTATGTGCATTATTGTCTTTATTCCCTTATTTCCAAGGAGAGATGTGTATAATGTATAGTTTAATCATTCAGACCATAAATAGCCCATGAGCATGGAAAAATCATGAAAAATCTGTTGGCTTAAATTGAAAGTAAAACTCAGGTCTGAGATCTTAACCATTTAAAACCTTGAAATCTCATAAATTAAGCATCATTGAGCCTGGTCCCATCTTTCATAACAGCTCTCCAGAGAAAATCCTAAAAGCCAGGGCACTCTAAGATGAGCTGTGGATGATTCAGTAGGTGGCACAATTTTCACTGAGTCAGTACTGAACTGATGCCCCAGCATGGTATGAGGGGGCACTGCACTGCTGGAGGTGTCGTCTAATGGATGAGGGTAAAACCAAGGTCTTGACCACCAGCAGTTATTAAAAATCCCATGGCACTTTTCAAAAGAGTAAAGATGATGTTAAACCCTGTGTCCTGGCTAATTTCCAAATTGGGCAATTATATTCTGCCTACTTAAAATTTCTCTGTAATTTTAGTTGGATAATATATTCCTCATCTTCTGTCCTATGCTTTTGCTATTTCCAGTTTAGAGGTGGATGCATTTCTGTGGTGAGGGAAGTGTTGCTTCTTTGCAAGGTCTGAGATCAGGGGATGAAAGGTACAACATACATCTATCAGAACAGGTGCCATATTAGTTTGTTTCTCTTGTGATTAGGCTGACTATAAGAAAATTGTCAAATAAGTGTCTTTAAATATAGCCTCATCAGGTAGTCAGAGGTGCTATGCTTGCAAAGGTTTCCAAGATGGGTATTTTAATTCTATTAAGTTGTGACTAAAAAATGAGGCTTCTCTTGAAGTGAATCTATTATGTAAATAGTAACAATTTAAGCATAAAATTATAGACATTTAATAGGAATAATTAAATTTTCCAAATTTGCCTAGCAAGGCTTATCATAGTCACCTAAAACATTAGTTACCATATCATTTTTCACTTATAATGTATTAGAATTTTGTCCAAATCAGTAGTTGTTAAGAGAGAAGGTCACTGTTGGGGAACAAATGGAAAGTATTTCTTAAAAAATAAAAATAGTAAACTAATTGTTGGTTAGCATGCCCTGGATTTGGGGAAAACCTGTAGAAAACATTCCTAAGGAAAAGACCAATAGTGGGACTGTGTAAGGCCAGACCCACACTTCCTAACTGTGTTTCCAGCTTCACACAATACTCTTGGGATCAGCCCCATAGGAAAAAACGTACATTAGGAATTTAGTGTCATAGATGGTAACATTTACATTTATCTTGACTATTTAGACGCTTGGCTAGAAAATGATAAAAACTATCAACAACTCATTTTTCTCAAGTACCAAGTATTTTTCTGCAAAGGCAAAAGATCAATCTAATCTCTTAGCCTTCAGTACTTTCATATATTACCTTTTTTTAACAGAATCTTTCCAAGTGGTCTTAAAATGTTGTAACCTCAAAGGTTTCTATTTCTAACAATTAATGTTAACTCTATTACAAAGACTTTTCCAACTAACTTCAAGTCATTCTGCTTTACAGATATATTAAAAACTTATCATGGAGTTAATACTGGAAAATGCTTCAAAGCAAAAGAAATATCTGGCAGCATGCAGAGATAGTACTAAATACTGTAGTAAATAAACATAGTAATTCTGTTTGCGTAAATGCTGTGACTGCCTAATAAAGCAATCACTTGAAAAGGAAATACCATCTTTAGAATTTGAACTTGCCTTCAGCAGAAAATATTATAATGTTTTTAGCCTAGCTTTGACAACTACAACAGACTGTACTGAGTAACAGTAAGAGTTCACTTTGTAATAGGAAAAGTAGTCACTCTGATCACTTTGTCTTTTTAGTATGCAGCCCAGAGGATTCAGAAAAAGATTACATTTACCATAATTAACATATATGTAAATAGAGATCATGGCTATGAATGATAAATTTTCATAGCAATTTAAATCTTGTACAAATTAATCAACCATACAGACACTTGATTAATGAAAGGCAGTGTCACTTTAAAATGCAACATGTTAATATATATTACTGTTATCACAGATCAAAGAATCTTTAAATGTAAACCAATTAGGACAAAGTTCAATCTACATTTTTTAACAGACTTAATTCCCTTGTAATTATGATGACAATTTGAAAAAATATGTTGTTCCACTTTATTTACTAATTTTAGTGAAAAGTTGTGCAAATGATTTTGGGTGCTTCATCATAGTGAATGGATTCCCAAAATATAGGATTACAGTACAGTGAATGCACAAAAACAATGATGAATTGGATGTAAGATATTTATTCCCATGTCATGCTAAATTTATAAGTTTTCTTCTAATAATTCCCCATTTTTGCTCTCACTGAGAGAGTTATATTAAACCGATTACTAAATGACTGATATTCTCACTCGGTACAGTGAGGTGAGATTTTACTAAGAGCTGTTTTTCTTGGTCTTTGAGGGATAAAAAGTGAAAACTCTTGGAGACTTGAATTTATTGAGAATAGTTTTTATTTTCATAGTGAAAATGAATGCCTAATTTCCAGAAAAAAAATCTTTTTAAAAAAACATAAAATTTACAATTAATATATAAATATATGTTCAAAATTTAAGGTCTGAAATATAAAGTTTCTCTATAATTATGTTTTTCGCAAGCAGAAGTTAGGCATAAAAACAAACATACTGCTTTGCAAAGTCAATATAGATCTATTTTACAAGGGAAACCCTATAATTGGTCATTAATTTTTATCAGTAAATTGGGAATCTAAGCTGTTGCCAAATTTTACCACTTAAACCAGTACATCATAGAATGCACTACTGATAAAGAATTGATAAGATAACAAATAAAGAAAGAGAGCAGCCTGTACTAGACAGAAAGATGAAAAAAATGTGACACTGAGTTCTTTGTTAAACTCCTAGTAGCAAACTATGCTCAATACGGCTAATAATTATTGAGCATTTTCTATGTGCCATATGCCATATTAAGAACTTGGCACTTTAAAAATATGCATTTGTGATTTGATTATTAAATCATTTAATCCTGATAACACTTCTATAAAGTAGAATTATTACTTTGCTGAAATAGTAGTAAAACTGGAATTTTGATCTTAGTCCTCATTTCAAAGTTTGTGTTCTTTAAATACTATGCCATACTGCCTCCCTATGACTATGTAGCATTGTTTATCCTTATCATTATATCTAGCCTCTTAAACAGTCTCATCAGAGCTATAATGCTGCTGATGTTGGTACAGGACCACACTTTGAGAACCACTACTAATGCACTACAAATTCTGTAAAAGGTTTAAATAGCACTACAGTATCATGAATAACGTTTAACTCAGTCCATTGGAATTGTAATAAAACCTGCCTTTAATACACCTCTCCTGGAATATGAGAAAAATAGATGAATAGATAGATAAAATATTAGCAAGCCTATTTAGTCATTAAGTGAGCATTTAATACTTAGCCAGGATCTGCACAAAGTGCTAGGGATACAACAGTAAACAAGTCTCCTATTCCCAGGAGTATACAGTATAGTGAGAAAGGCAGAAAAGTAAACTGCCAATTATAATACATTGTGGTAAGTTAAGAGTTAATTCATGATGCTGTGGGAGTGCATAAGACTGCCCTCAAAGATAGAGAAAAAAAAAAAAAATTAAACTCTGTAAACTTAAGCTGTTTTGTACAGCAGAGGTATATGTGGGAATTCTAGGGAAGTCAATGCTGCAATGTTAAAGTCATTAAAGGTGTGGCTTTAAGAAAAAACCTTCAGGCAAGGCAAGGATTGCAAAGATCATAGACACTACCCAGTTGAAGATTATCCAGGCTTTTAATGAATATTATAGAAAGAGATGCTGATCATTATATTAGTTAAAATCACAGAAAACCCCTAAATAAAAGTAGTTTAAACCATTTTGTTTCTCTCACATTCATTAAATTAAGATTAAAGGAGTCCAGTGCTGCTGTAGCAGCTCCATAAAGTCATAAAAGATGCCAGCTCCTTCCTTCCAGCGCAATACTTCACCACTCCTAGGATTTGGTCCTCAATCTCATGGTCCAAGGTGGCTGTTGGAATCTAGCTTTCATATCCATCTTCCAGGCAAGAAAATGAAAGAAGAAAAGAAAAAAGGTTCAACCCTCTTTTGTTTTTAAGGAGACTCCCCTGATGTATCACTGAACACTTTCCTATATACTGGGTTGGCCAAAAGGTTGGTTCGGTTTTTTCCATAAGATGGCTCTAGTAGTGTCTTTAAGTTCATTTGAAACAATTTTGTTAGATTGTATTGTGACAGCTGTCATATCAGTGTGCATTTTAAAAAAAACTTATCAAAGTTGGTGAATTTTTGTGTGGCCATTTTAATATTGAAGATGGAAGAAAGAAAGCAACATTTTTGGCATATTAATGCTTTATTATTTCAAGAAAGGTAAAAGCACAACTGAAACGCAAAAAAGATTTGTGCAGTGAATGGAGAAGGTGCTGTGACTGATTAAACGTGTCAAAAGTGGTTTGCGAAGTTTCGTGCTGGAGATTTCTCACTGGACGATGCTCCACTGTCAGGTAGACCAGTTGAAGTTGATAACAATCAAATCAAGACATTAATTGAGAACAATCAACATTATACCAAGCGGGAGACAGCCGACATACTCAAAATATCTAAATCAAGCATTGAAAATCATTTGCACCAGCTTGGTTATGTGAATCGCTTTGGTGTTTGGGTTCCACATAAGTTAAATGAAAAAACCTTCTTGACGGTATTTCCTCATGCAACTCTCTACTGAAACAAAACAAAAATGTTCCGTTTTTAAAACAAACTGTGACGGGCAATGAAAAGTGGATACTGTACAATAACGTAGAATGGAAGAGATGGTGGGGCAAGCGAAATGAACCACCACCAACCACACCAAAGGCCAGTCTTCATCCAAATAAGGTGATGTTGTGTATATGGTGGAATTGGAAGGTAGTCCTCTATTATGAGCGCCTTCCGGAAAACCAAACAGATCATTCCAGCAAGTACTGCTGCCAGTTAGACCAACTGAAAGCAGCACTCTATGAAAAGCATGCAGAATTAGTCAACAGAAAATGCATAATATTCATCAGGATAACACAAGACTGCATGTTTCTTTGATGACCAGGGAAAAACTGTTACAGCTTGGCTGGGAAGTTCTGATTCATTCACCGTATTCACCAGGCATTGCACCTTTGTGTTTCCATTTATTACGGTCTTTACAAAATTCTCTTAATGGAAAAAATTTCAATTCCCTGGAAGACTGTAAATGACACCTGGAACAGTTCTTTGCTCAAAAAGATAAAAAGTTTTGGGAAGATGGAATTATGAAGTTGCCTGAAAAATGGCAGAAGGTGGTGGAACAAAATGGTGAATACGTTATTCAGTAAAGTTCTTGGTGAAAATGAAAAATGTGTCTTATTTTTACTTAAAAACTAAAGGAACTTTTTGGTCAACCCAATACCTCACTGGCCAGAACTAAATCAGATGGCCATAAACTTAGCAGCAAATGAGGCTAAGAAATGTAGTCACTTAGATAAGTGACCAACGTACTCACTTAAAACATGGATTCTGTTAAGAAAGCAACTAGTAGTGTCTGTCACAGTCATGATTTAGTTTTCTTAGCTCACAGAGGTGGCAATCACTATTAGTAGAGAAAAATAATATTTGATTTTTTCTGCCTTAACCTTCCCAAAGACACTCATTCCTTTTGAACGGATTGAAATCTTTGCAACATTATCTGTTTTGAAGATAGGGCATAGATTCTCACTACTTTCTGATTCTGAGATATAATCAGTAAACATAAGATATCTTTTAATTATAAATTAAGAGTCTTGAATATGTGTGGAAAGTAATATTTACTTAGCATTCTTAAGATTAAAAAAACTAAATGCTTCCTTTTCATGACTCTTGAATGTCAAATTATTAAAATTGTAATGGTAGTATAAATATGAAAGATTTGATAATTAAATCATTTTATCATTCATTTATCTGTTCATTCTACACATACATAGTGAAGGTACCAGGCTGTGATCTAATTGCTGAGAATACAGAAATTAGTAATACAGTTAAGGTATATGATGGTGCTTACATTCTAATGAGAGAAGAAAGATAATAAACAAGTAAATATAAATGTTATAGTTTCATGTATTTTAAGTGATGTTATGGGCTGAATTGTGTCCCCCCAAAATTCACATGTTGAAGCACTAACCTCAGTACCTCAGAATGTGATTGTCTTTGGAGATAGGGCCTTTAAAGAGGTAATTAAGTTAAAATGAGGCCCTTAGAGTGGACCCTACTCCAATCTGACTGGTGTTCTTATAAGAAGAGGAGATTAGGACACACAGAGCAACAGCATGCGTGTGTACAAAGAGATGACTATGTGAAGAGGCAGCAAGAGGGTAACCATCCCCAAGCCAAAGAGAGAGGCCTTAGAGAAAACCAACTGTGCTTGGACTTCCAGCCTCAAGAACTGTGAGAAAGTAAATTTCCATTGCTTAAGCCACTCAGTCTGTTGTAGTTTATTATGGCAGGCCCAGCAAACTAATACAGGTGCTAAAATGAAAATAAAATAATAACTGGGAGTTTATTTAGATTGGTGGTCAAAGAAAGAAACTTTTTTTTTAATTGAGCTATAGTTGATTTATAATACTGTGTCAATTTCAGGTGTACAATAAAGTGATTCAGATATATATAGATATTTATATATTCTTTTCCAGATTCTTTTCCATTATAAGTTATTACAAGATATTGAATATAGTTCCCTGTGCTACACAGTAAATCCTTGTTTATTTTATAGGTAGTAGTGTGTATCCATTAATCCCATATTCCTAATTTATCCCTCCCTCCACCTTTCCCCTTTGGTAACCAGAAGTTTGTTTTCTATGTCTGTGAATCTGGTTCTGTTTTGTAAATAAGTTCGTATGTATTATTTTATAGATTTCACGTATTAGTGATATCATATAATATTTGTCTTTTTCTGACTTACTTCACTTAGTATGATAATCTCTAGGTCCATCCATGTGGCTACAAATGTCATTATTTCATTCTTTTTCATGGCTGAGTAATATTCGTGTGTGTGTGTGTGTGTCTGTGTGTGTGTATATCTTCTTTTATTATTTATTTATTTGTTTATTTATTTTTGGCTGCGTTGGGTCTTCATTGCTGCGCACAGGCTTTCTCTAGTTGCAGTGAGTTGGGGCTACTCTTTGTTGCGGTGTGCGGGCTTCTCGTTGTGGTGGCTTCTCTTGTTGCGGAGCACGGGCTCTAGGTGCGCGGGCTTCAGTAGTTGTGGCTCACGGGCTTAAATGCTCTGCCGCATGTGGGATCTTCCCACACCAGGGCTCAAACCCATGTCCCCTGCATTAGCAGGCGGATTCTTAACCACTGCACCACCAGGGAAGCCCATGTATCTTCTTTATCTATTCATCTGTTGACAGACACTTAGGTTGCTTCTGTGTCTTGGCTATTGTGAATAGTGCCGCTATGGACATTGGGGTACATGTATCTTTTCAAATTACAGTTTTTGTCTTTTCTGGATATATGCCCAGGAGTGGGATTGCTGGATCATATGGTAATTCTATTTTTAGTTTTTTAAGGAACCTCCATACTAGTGGCTGCACCAGTTTACATTCCCATCAACAGTGTAAGAGGGTTCCTTTTTCGCCACACCCTCTCCTGCATTTATTATTTGTAGACTTTTTGATGATGGCCATTCTGACGGGTGTGAGGTGATACCTCACTGTAGTTTTGATTTGCATGTCTCTGATAATTAGTGATGTTGAGCAGCTTTTCATGTGTCTGTTGGCCATTTGTATGTCTTCTTTGGAGAAATGTCTATTTAGGTCTTCTGCCCATTTTTGATTGGGTTGTTTATATTTTTGATATTGAGTTGTATAAACTGTTTGTATATTTTGGAAATTAAGCCCTTGCTGGTTGCATCATTTGCAGATATATTCTCTCATTCCATAGGTTTTCTTTTCATTTATAATTTCCTTTGCTGTGCAAAAGCTTATAAGTTTGATTAGGTCCCATTTGTTTACTTTTTAAATAAATCAGCTTTTAAACTGAGACCCAAATGATGCAAAGGAATCAACCATATAAATATCTGAGGATGTATGTTCCTAGAAGAAGAAACATCTAATGCTAAGACCCATTTTGTCATAAAAGAAATAAGCAAAAAGCCAAACTGGCACATAATAATTTTCATCATCAAAAAATTGTTTACTCAGTGACTGTTCATGGTGCTATGGAAGGCTTGTAGAGCATAAATATAAAGTGATATAGCAGGCCATTAATAATGTTATGGTAACTATTTCATTGTGCATATGCTTGTCATTGACCAGTGTCAAAATGACTTTACAGTTGCAGTTACAAATTTAAGGAATTGATTAGCCATTAGCCAAATACTCATTTTGCTCTATAACCGCTAGTACACTAAGCTTATACAGATAGTTTTTGACTATAGAAAGGAGCTCTTTTGGGTATGATAGAAACAAAATTAGAGCTTGGTTCTAATTCAGACTTATCTTCTTAAATGAGCTTTTTACAGAATAGTCATTTGATACCTAAGAATATAAGATATGAAATGGTTTCATGTTTTCTCAAAACTACAAGTGAAAATGATTATCATTGTTTTTGTGTTCTTTTTCGCCAAATATTATCAACTTGAATTTCACATCATGACTTTTTAAAAGGCTATTATATTATGTAAGAGCATCTTTCTCAGTTCTTACTATCATTTTTTTTGTTACTATTGCTTCCACTCAAATCCTAGAATTCTTTACAGATAAAAAATAATAAGACAATGCTTTACACATTATCGGAATTGGCAAGCCTCTTATCATTGTATGGTGACAGACTTGAGCAAAAGAAAGCAAGCTGTAATTTAGTCAGTATTAATGTAAAGAAGCATTTTATTTAGAAAGGAATAAAAGCGGCCAAAAAGAAATGCATTTGTTAAGATGAGAAAAAGTTGCAAGAGCCAAATTCAGAGTACCTGAATATGCCTGATTAGTAACAAAATTCCTAAATGGGGGGTGGAGGGGGAAGGCTTATATTAGATGAGTTGCCACAGCTCTTTAATGGCTAAGAGCAATTTTGTAAATATGACACGTAGGCTAGAAAATTCTATATATTTTATGTATTGCTTAACATTTTCACTATGTTACATGTTTTTATATATTTTTCCTCTTATGTCAAAGGGAACATTTCTAATTTATACCTCACATCTTTTTATAAGAAAATTAAAATAACAACTCTAAACAGTACTAGCTCAATTTAAATCCCATTTGGTGGTCCCTGTATAGTTTTTAATATCATGCAAAAAAAGCCATCATAATTTGCATCCCATCAACTATTCCCTTAACTCTAAAGAGCTATCATGCCACTCCTAGAGTAGGTCTCTAGGGTTGAAGCCTGTTCTATCACTCCTATGCTAGATCTATTTGGTAGTAAAATCAGGGTTACTAGCCTGGTGCCCCTTACCTGGGAAAAAAAAGTCTGTATTAACCCTGTCTTCACTCTTCTCAGAAAACTGATAATAAATTTTGTCCTCTTACTCTCTGCTCTTTTTAATTCCTGGCATTCCAGAAGTTTTTAGACTTGCCTTCCCAGCTCTTTCCTGGAAATGCTTGAGCTGTTCTAATGGTCTAATGTTTTGCAATTTATCTACTTTGGGCAGTTTCTTTTTTTTTCATGGTGACTGTCTGTTAATATTTGTCAAATTACCAGCAGCTATCTCTCAACACATTCCTACAAATTTCATCTCTCCATCTGTTTTATTTCTAAGTCTTTTCTTTTCTTCTTTCTTCTTTACCTCTTTACCAGTCCACCTATTTCACCTGTAAATGGACTCTTGGACTCTTAATAATCTTTCTCTCTCTCTTTTTTTTTTTTTTCTTAGAATTATCTTCTAAGGTGTTTCCACATCTATAACTTAAAACATAGTAGCTTTGCTGACTTAACCAAAATTATGCTGGAAAGCATAACCTTTGCAAAATATCAACAATACCAGTCTATTAGAGAAGTTTTATGGGATCAAGACTGAGTTATTTAATAATATTGGGCATCTGGTAACCTTAGCATAAACCATTATTTTTAGTTGTTTCTGCTCAGTATCTACTCACAAGCATAATATTAACTTTTAAAGTATTAACCTTTAAATATTAAGTTTAAAAGTATTGAAATGAAGAATAGAATGATTACTTATTTATAATATCTTCAAAAGATTCTAATCATCTAGGTGGAATGAATTATAGTATTGAATCCCTATTTGTTAGTTAATTTCTTATGACATCCAGAAAATATGGCTGCTGTCTTATACTGATGGAAACCAATAGCAACCATTTCCTGGCTCTGCCACTTAAGACCCATCAGCTGATATAATTGTATTTTCTCTTTGTATTACTAACTGCCATTGTTGTAACTGCTCTTTTTTTTTTTTTTAATAAATTTATTTATTGATTTATTTTTGCTGTGTTGGGTCTTCGTTGCTGTGCGTGGGCTTTCTCCAGTTGCAGTGAGCGGGGGCTACTCTTCGTTGCAGTGCACAGGCTTCTCATTGTCGTGGCTTCTCTTGTGGAGCACAGGCTCTAGGTGCGCAGACCTCAGTAGTTGTGGCACGTGGGCTCAGTAGTTGCGGCTTGCGGGCTCTAGAGCTCAGGCTCAGTAGTTGTGGCACAGGGGCTTAGTTGCTCCGTGGCATGTGGGATCTTCCCGGGCCAGGGCTCGAACCCGTGTCCCTTGCATTGGCAGGCGGATTCTTAACCACTGAGCCACCAGGGAAGCCCTGTAACTGCTCTGAATGAAGGCGATTTCCCAACCAAAATACAGACATATGCTATGGAGAATACTTTTAATTACATTGACAACAACGCCTCTGACTACTCTAGGAGAGGATTTAAAAAACGTATTTTTAATGCATTCTTACAAGTGAAACACAATCTCCAGAAATTGTGATGTCAGAACTTGAAATATATGTATAGATTTTCCTGAAATCCACCTTTTTGTAAGTGTAGAATAATAGTAAGGTCATCTATGATCCAGATTTATTTCTCCAACATGGTTACATTTAAAAACTCAATGGGGGACTTCCTTGGTGGTGCAGTGGTTAAGAATCTGCCTGCCAGTGCAGGGGACATGGGTTCGATCCCTTGTCCGGGAGGATCCCACATGCGGCGGAGCAACTACGTCTGTGTGCCACAACTACTAGAGCCCGCGTGCCACAACTACTGAGCCCCCGTGCTGCAACTACTGAGTCCTGCGTGCCCAGAGCCCGTGCTCCGCAACAAGAGAAGCCACCGCAATGAGAAGCCCATGCACCGCAATGAAGAAAATAGCCCCCACTCACCACAGCTAGACAAAGCCCGCACACAGCAGCGAAGATCCAATGCAGACCAAAAAAAAAAAAAAAAAAAACAATGGGAAGGCATCTAAAAGCCTTGTACAGCAATCTTTGTTTTCAATCAAGGAAACCTAGAAGTCTGTGTTAGAACTATTAAGATGAATACAACTGAAGATACCGTATTAAGACTCTTGCCAATTTACACCAAACAGTTTAACGCTATAGATGCCAGTATAGGCATTTATTGTTCTATAAATAGCAATGCATCATTATTAAGAGAGATGTTTTCTAATGAATGTTGGATTTAATAAGAATTTATTCTTTCATTTGACATTTGTCTCCTTAAGCATCTAGTGGAAAGCTAGCTTAATACTAATGCAAAAGCTTAAGCTTTGACTACTAAATTAGGCTGGCAAATGATTCTCTTAGGCTGGCAAATGATTCTCTTAAATTGTCTATCACTTCAAAATTTGCATAAAACTCACATAAACTATAGATTCCTTGCTTGTCTTAATATTTAATATTTGGATCCACTTTATACATTTTTGTTTGTTTTTGAGAAATACTGTAACTTACTAAGAGTTCTAATGTAAGAGAGGTGATCTGCTACTAAATCATATTTCTTGATTTCTTAGGTTTTGATTGTTACCATTTCTGACAACTTTTACCAAAACTGAGATGTCTGTATGCTTATGCAGTAGGATAAGTCTCAGTTGCCATGAAGAACTGTAAGAATCAATCTAGTAACTTTGACAAAGGACTATTATTCAGTCATGAGAAAGAAGGAAATCATGCCTTTTGCAACAACATGGATGGACCTGGAGGGCATTATGGTGAGTGAAATTAGTAAGACAGAGAAAGATACATACTGTATAGTATCATCTATATGTGAAATCTATAAAAGCCAAACTTACAGAAACAGAGTAGAATGGTGGTTGCCAGGGGCTGAGAGGTGGGGAAAATGGGGAGATGTTGATCAAAGGGCACCAACTTACAGTTTTACAATGAATAAGTTCTAGGGATCTAATGTACAGCATAGTGATTATAGTTAACAATAGTGAAAGTTGAGAGATCTTAAATGTTCTCACACACACCAAAAAATGGTAATTATGTGAGGTGATGAAGGTGTTAACTAACCCTGCTGTGGTAATCATTTCATAATATATAAGTGTATCAAATAAACACATTGTACACCATAAACTTACAAAATGTTATACATCAATTATATCTCAGTAAAGCTGGAAAAAAATCTAGTAGCTTTGTCTGAAAAATTGAGACCAATGGCTATGCAGTTGAGGAGGCTGTTGTAGATCTTCAGTGAGTAGTTATGAAAGCATTTTAAAAAGTAAGAAGCTACTTTAGAGGTTTGAAGTCATTGTTTCATCTTTGGAGGTCACCAGAAAGGTTGCAAAAATATTCTGAATTTGTCAGTAGAAATCAAGTAAAAATCATCCTTAATAGCATAAAGCAAAATAGCTAATCTTTATTTGTAATTTCATTTAAATAAATGTGTACTGCACACCTATTACATATATTACCTAGTGTTATGCTGAGAATCTGGGGAAATCAAAGAACTGAATGAGACATGGTCCTGGCTTTCAAGATAGTAACAAAGACAGGCATAATGATAACTATAATTCAAGGGAGAATAAAGGCATAATCAATGTGCATTGAAGTCAAAGGGGAAGAGCAATTAAGTCTGACCAGGGCAATTAAGGAATACTTTATAAAGGAAATACTACTAAGTTTACCTTTGAAAGACGTATGAAAACTTAAATTGGAAAGAAGGAAAGAAGGAGAATTCCAAGATGGAAGAAGTAGTGCAATGTGGAGATATGAGTGTGCTCGATAAATCTGAGGTATGAAGATGCAGGTAGTAAAGAGCTGGATGATTAAGGATGGAGACACATAAAGTTGATGAACCAGGTTTTAGGAACATACTCCAAAAACACTTTTTAAGATGAATTGGAAAATCAACAAATAAGGTTAGTGAATATTAATAAACCATGCAAGAGGTCCTGAGCCACGAAAGTATCACAGAAAATGAAAAGGAAGAAACAGGTTTAAGCCATATTATTGACATTGAATCTACTTGACTGAATGAAAGACTTGTAGAATGTCACTGATTTCAATTGGCAGGAGTCTAGAGAGTATATGTAGGAGTGAATTATATGAGTGTAGACCAAGGAAGAAAAAATATTAGGCTGGATTAGGTTGATAAGGGTTTATTCACTCAGGATTTGTGATTTAATGTGTTGTCTTGAGAACCTAGGAGTGGTGTTAATAGTCTCTTAGGTTGGCTATTCGAAGTCTAGACTCAATCAGTTGGGGCCAATCCAGTGAGCTGAATAACATTACTTCCCTGGCACAACATAGGGGCAGAAATCAAGCCTCAGAAAAATGGTAACACTGGAAGGGGTTTATTATGTGTAACCTGATCAGCCAGTCTTTATTTATATTACCCAAGAAGACCCTGAGGAAACACTCTTTACCAAGACCTTAAGGAATCCTTTGGTAAGGAGGAGTTCCAGTATCCTTGAAAACTGAAGTAATGCTCTATGGTGGTTATTCTCTCTATGTGAGAGGTGATGGTAGGGCATGGAACAATGGAATTGCATTCCTTGATGATAGTGGAAATAATAGTGCCAGACAGTTAGAGGCCAAGTAGGGGTGCTTATTCATTATAGACTAAGTGGACACAATTACCATAATAAGCCACAGAGACAAAGTAACAATCAGAATGTTTTGACCTCTGGGGATGTTTGGTGGCATTGATCATGGAGCCTTTAGAAACAAAAGGGCAGCCAACTAGGGAGCTTCTTGGCATATGTAGGAAGAAAAATCCTAGGCCTGGTGAGCATAAAATTAACTTGAGTTACAATAATGGGGATTTATTTCTTATCTTGTTCCTAGATTTAAGCTACTTTGCAGACCTACAGATCTTTATTTGAGAAGGAGGCCAGGCCTATAAGGAATGACCTGGCAATAGGGTCAGAGATATATAGCATGACTCTTTCTCCACATCTGCCTCAGAGGTACCTGCAGCTATTTAACAATGACTGTGCCTGGAGAGGTGGTTCTTAAACTTACGTATGCATCAGAATCACCTGGAGGACTTTTAAAACATGGATCCCTGGGTCCTACTGATTTAGTAAGTTTGGGGTGGAAAAACCAGAGTTTATATTTCTAACAAGTTCTCAAGTGATGTTGATGTTACTGGTTTAGAGACCACACTTTGGGAATCATTGCACTTGAGAAGGAAAGCAGATAGACCTTGTTTATATCCTGGAATTGTCCTCCTTTGCCAAGATAAACCAAAAGCAATACCTCATCCCAAGAGTATGTGCCACCCCAAATACTTAAACAATTACAGAGATGGTGAATGCTACGATATCCTCATTTTCCCCACTTGCTTGGTGGCCAATGCAAAAGTCAGATGGGTCTTTGAGAATGAGGACATATTATCAAAAGCTTAATCAAGTGATGATGCCAATCACATCTGACATTCCCAATGTAGTATCTTTACTGGAGGAAATCAATATGGCCTCTGACACCAGTGACTTAACAAATGCATTTTCCCCTTTCCTCTGTTAGTAAAGTTAAACAGAGGCAATAGTTTCCTTCACAAGGCAGGGATATCAATATGCCTTTACTCTCTTGGCCTACCCTATGTCATCTCATCTCTCTGTCTTGAGAGAACTTGATTGCCTTGATATTTCACAGAATAACATGATCGTGGCCTTGTTAAATCAAAAGAAGAAGCATCTTAAATATGAGACATGAGTACCAAAGAGTTAAGAGATAGATCCCATGAACATGCAGGAGCCTGTCACTTTAATGAAGTTTCAGAATCCAGTGATCTGGGTCATGTTAGGAGATCCTCTTTAAAGTGGAGTTGATTTGATGCACTACCCTCCATGATGAAAGGAATACAATGCTTGGTGGGCCTTTTTGGATTTTGGAGGAAATACATTTGGGCATGCTACTCTCATGTATTTAGTGAGTAACCTTAAAGTTGCAAGATTTGAGTGGGACTTGGAGCAAGAAAAAGCACTACAACTTGGCCTTATGACCTAGCAAACCCAAGGGCATTAGAAGTATTTGTGGCAGACTAGCACATCCCCTCAATTCTCCACTTTGTTTTGTGTCCCAGGAGGCTAAACTATATGGACTGAATAACAAATTCTTTTGCCCTCAACATGGAACCTTTGGCAGTTGTCAATAGGAGAATCAGAATAGACCCATAGAATTTTGGAGTAAGGACATGCTCTCTTCTGCTAATAAACTAAACTCAGAAGAAAAAGCAATGACTCATTTGCTACTGGACCTGATAGAAACTGAACACCTTAACAATAGATACCATAGTACTATGCAACTCAGTTGCAGATCTTTAATTGGTGTTATCTAATTCATGGAACCACAAAATTGGAAGTGCACAGAACAATTCTGTTATAAAGTGGAAATGGTATAAATGATGTCTTCCAAGTTCAGAAGGCATAAGTAAATTGCAGAAGCAGGTGGCTCAGATTCCTATTGTACTGGCTTGAACTGCTTTGCCACCTTTCTGTCAACTCATACCTATGATCTTATGGAAAATTCCTTATGACATGTGTTAACATAGGTCTCAGTTAATTAACATAATGTTTTATGTTAATTAACTCTATCCCATGCTCCATTGCTCCTTTCTATGAATAACATTGGTGATGGCTAATGTTTTAGATTTCAGGAGGTAATATGACCAAACTGATACCACTCGGTTGACAATATGGCACCTGATGGGACTTTGTGTGTTGTATTAGTTTCTAGTGGCTGCCATAACAAATTACCATGAACTGGGTGGCTTAAAACAACAAAAATGTATTCTCTCACAGTTCTGGAGGCCAGAAGACCCAAATTAGTATCTCTGAGTCAAAATCAAGGTGTCAGCAAGGCTGTACTCCCTTCAGAAGCTCTAGAGGAGAATATTTTCCTTGCCTCTTTCAGCTTCTGGTGGCTACCAGAATTCCTTGGCTCATGACTGCATCACTCCAATCTCTGCTTTTGTCTTCACATCACTTTCTCCTCTGGGTCTGTATCAAATTTCCCTCTGCCTCTCTCTCATAAGAAGACTTGTAATAGCATTTGGGGCTCACTCAGGTAATCCAGGATAAAATTCTTAACTTAATCTCATCTGCAAAAACCCTTTTTCTAAGTAAGGTAATTTTACAGTTTCCAGGAATTAGGACCTCATATCTTTGGGAACCATTATCCAGCCTACTACATATGACCTCTGTCTTGGGGACACAAATTTTCTACCTGTTGAAGCACAATTATGTATGTTGAGATGCAAAAAGGTCGATCGTCCTATATAAATTCCATCTGTTCCTCCACATCCACTCTCTACCATTCTCTATCTCATTCTGTGTTCTGCGAGACTAAGCTATATAGACTACATATTAAGCTCTTTTGACCTTTGGCTTGTACTTGAGTTGAGCCCAAATGGGGATCATGGTGAGAGATGGAAGGGAGAGAGGAGGGTGAGGTCAAAGTATTTATTTTCCTATCTCCCTCCTATACCCCCTCACTAAAGACTTTCTGCATCCCTCTACCAAAAGGTATAACTCCTATTTGACAGCCCTCTCTCTACATAGTTCTCTTTTCTTGTTTCCTTTAAGTACTTATTCTTCTTGCTCCCTCAGGCCTCAGAGAGGTGACAGAACAGTGGTATGCTGGTAAATATTTAACAGTGATATGCTGGTAAATATTTAACAGCTAGATCTCTAAAAACAATATGCATACATAGACAAATAGATTAATAAGTTTGTAAGTTTGTTCTAAATTTTTCTGATACAAAGGATGTGTAGAATACAGTTTATGAGTAAAAATAAAATATGCAGTACGATAAATTCCCTATAGCCAATTGATTTTCACAGAATGCTTTTGTTAATTTTTGCTGAACCCTTACAATTGATAAATAAGTGTAGATCCAGCATGGATTTTGGTTGATATTTTCATTTATGTTAATACTTGTGATGAAAGTGAAACAAAATAGATTTTGGAACTTGTTTGTAAATGATGTGAGTGACTTCCTAACTAAATCAGATAATAGTTTTTGACTACTGGAAGAATATATTACCAAATTTTTAAATTATTATTCACAATGTAATGGCTACAGACGTGAAACACTTTTAAATATAATCTGCATTATTAATACTTTCTCTATCACTTTGTCAAATCTATGCTAATTTCTGTGGTGTAATTTCTCCATCCATGGCCAATTTTAAGCTAACAATGTATCATTGAATGTAAAGTTGGAAAGAGATGCAAAGTAGCCTATTATATATTATTTCTGTCATATGTTTGTAATAGACATAAATCTCAAGGATACATGTAACAGTAAAATGTAGTAAAATAATTGAGAAATGATGGATTTTGAATATTTATTACTTTTCCTTTAAATGTAATTTATTTAATTGTAAGATTATAGAACTTAATTTTTAATAATAGCTGTTTGACAAAGACGTGCAAACTTACAAAACTATAATAGTCTGTTTTCACTAGCCAGTGCAAGCCTGCTCTGCCACACCATTGTAAAACAGCTCTGCTGTTATTTATTGCAGGGTACTGTATTATCCTTTATGGTATTCTATATCTTGTCCATACCTTGTAAATAAATAGTTCCTTAATTAAACTTTCCTCAAATTACCAACATAGAATGTGCCATCTATTTTCTGCTAGAGTCTTGGTGGATAAAAGCATATGGATGTTATTTAACTCTATAGAAATGAATGATAATTTCAAGGAGTGAAAAGAAAAAAGGAGGAATGAGGCCTAGAGCACCCCGAATTTGGAGATGAAGAAAGAGAAGGAAGAAACAATAAAGGAGACTGAGAAGTAATAGCCTATGTAATAGAAAGAAAAACAGAATAATGTGGTGTTCTTGATAGAAAGAGAAGAAAGTGTTTTAAGAAGGAAGCAATGATCAACTCTGCCAAATGCTTAGAGGTCAAGTAACATGAGGACTGATAACTGAACATTGGCTTTGGCAAGACAGATTGTTGGTAACGTTGATATGTGTGCTTTCATTGGAGTGGTGAGGATGAAAGTCTTGTTATGGCAAATTAAGAATGAGAAGTGATTAAGTAGTGACAGCAAGTATAAGATATTTTTGTGATGAGTTTTGCTGTTAAGGGGGAGTGGAGAAAAAGTGCTTTTAGCTGGTGGGAGATGTGGAACTGATCATCCACTCTAACATGAAGACAGAAATATTATACATGGGGACGAATACAAATAGGTTGTCATATATAACTGTTGGGATATGATGTGGTTCTTTTCTGACTGCTTCTGTTTACTCAGGTAAATATTAGGCAACGTCATTGGTTGAGAGTGAAAAAGAATGGGGTGTTTGAGGTTTAAGGAGTGAGAGATGTGAAATAATTGTCATTGTTTTTGATTTTGTGATATTTTACTGAGAGAGCACAATTGAACACAAAAATGTAGGATTGCAAGGACAGTGTAGGGAGAATAAAGCCTCTGCATGCGCAGGTCCTTGCTCATTATTTGGCATGTATGTATTAGGAGATTCATTTATTTATTCACAAATATTTATCCTGTGCCTACTGTTCTAGGCAACACAGATATAGCAATGAACAAAATGGAAAAATAAAAAAAATCCTGCCTGATTTTTGATATGTTAGAGCAGAGATTGGCAAACTTTTTCTGAAAAGAGGCATATAGTACATATTTTAAGCTTTGTGAGCCAGGTGGTCTTTGTTGTAACTACTTGACTCTATCGTTGTAGCACAAAACAAACCGTAGATAATTCGTGAAAGAATGGGCTAGGCTGTGTTTCAATAATACCTTACAAAAACAGGTGGTAGGCTGGATTTGGCCCATGGGCCATTGTTTGCCAACCTTTGTGTTAGAGGATGATTGGTGAAATGAAGACAAAGCATGAAAGAAGATGGGGAGTACTTGAGTGAAGGGTTTCATTTTTAAATGCAATGAACAGGTGAAATCATGCTGAGAAGGTAACATTTAAGCCAAGGCTAGGAGAAGGTGAAGAACTAAGCCATGTAGATGAGTGTCCCAAGAAGAGACTGCCAGTGTAAAAGTTCTTCAGCAAGAGTGTATTTTGTGTTTGTACAACATCAAGGTGGCTGAGCAGAATGAGTGAATAGAAGTACTAATATTAGATGAGATCGGAATTTAAGAGGAAGGAGGATAACTTAGGGCCTTGTAGACTACTGTAAGGACTCTGAGTGAAATGAAGTGTTAGTAGAGATTTTGTGCAGGGAACTGACATGATTCGAATTACAGGATTCCATAGTTGCTTTATTGAGATAGAGGGGGGCAAGGCTGGAATCACAAATAATTTTTGCATGAATAAATGAGTAAATGAATGAAAGAAAGGATGAAGGAACAAACAGATAAATAAGAATGCATATCACTTATTGATTATTTGAGATTGGAAATATCAACTGGGGATTCAGTGGAGGAGATCATAGAAGCTAAAAGTAGGTAGGTATAGAATGAGGGAAAAATTGTGACTAGAACTTTAGAGAAACAGATCAGAGATTGACAGAGAAAGAGGAATTAGTGAAGGTGATAGAAAAGAAGTAATTGGAAAGATCTGTGTTTGGTATTTACTAAACCAAACACATGTCCTTGAGAGGGAGATTAAGTAGAGATGGACTAATTACAAAGTTTTTCTTTTTCTTTAAGTTTTCTTGAGAAAACTTAAATTTGTTAATGAAAAGAAGGAAAAGGATAGGAGAGTAACTTAGATAAAAGTTAAAAGATAGGAGTAGAAAGCTGTAGACCTCAGAAGAGTTAACATTTTTCTACAGCTTGCTTCATATGAGTATGCCAACCAGTTAATTTCATTATGAGCATAATGTCTACTTACACAATTCATTCGTTCAGTAATGTTTATTGGCCATTGATATTTGCTAATCACTGTGCTAGAAACTGATCTCTTCATTACAGTCCAACACATTCTGCTGGAAATCAGTAATCATGCTGACACACAATGTTACCAATCTACAAGAAATTCTGGAAAATTCTAAGGAAGTTAAGTCAATATATTTATGTAACTGATCAAAATTAAAAGGTTAAGTAAAATATCACTAGCTTCTTGCATTTCTATTGTACTTTATCTCCTTGGGTACCACAGTCTTTCCAAATATTAACCAAGGAGTTTGTAGATACTATATAATGAAGCTAGAAAGTCAAGAGCAGAGGTGAAACAAAAAGTCATGTAAGAATGTTTATTAGAGTGGAAGAAATGGAATTCAGGTCACATAATATCTCAGTTCTATTTACTCATTTATATGTTCTAGGAAGTGTCTTATTTTTAAATATGCATATAAAAACTGGTAATTTTTAAGAAATTAAACATGTTTTAATGTTCTTTGATTTTAAACCTCTAAATGTAGCTTTCTCTGCCACTGTCTAGAGGTAAGCTGGCCCATGTGACCTTTTACTATAATTTTCTTACACATAAAGTCAGTAGCCCCAGATTTCAAATTTTTTCATTATAATACAGATTTAAATCTTTGAACAGTAATATTGAATAAACTCTGGAATGACTTTGAGCTCTAGATGCTGAGTGTGGTAACCTTGAACCTCCCATAAATTGGGGAAAACCTCTAAAGCAACCAAAACAAAGCTCTTGACTTTCTAAATATACCGTTTTTTTGACTCCTTGATTTTAATTGTGAACTCTTGTTGTTTTTCCTTGACTGGTTTGCCACTATTATTTGAAGTTAACCTTTTCTCTACTGAGTTGAAAAGCGTGCTTCAATGGATTAAAAGACAAAATTTCATTCCTTCTAATTAAATCTCAGAAAGTAGTTAAGATGTGTCTGAAAAACAAAAATACATATGCATGTTAATTTTCCTAAATTATGATCAAGGATGATGAATCCTCCTTTTAACTATTTGTCCTTCCTTTTCAGTCTGACAATAAATTAAGCATGTTTCTTAAATTCTAACTTTACTTCTTTAGTTTTATCTCATCAATCTTTACTTTTTTTTTAATTAATGAATTAATTTATTTTTATTTTTGGCTGTGTTGGGTCTTAGTTTCTGTGCAAAGGCTTTCTCCAGTTGCGGTGAGCGGGGGCCACTCTTCATCGCGGTGCGCGGGCCTCTCACTGTCGCGGCCTCTCCCGTTGCGGAGCACAAGCTCCAGACGCGCAGGCTCAGTAGGTGTGGCTCACGGGCCTAGCCGCTCTGCGGCATGTGGGATCTTCCCGGACCGGGGCACGAACCCTTGTGCCCTGCATTGGCAGGCGGATTCCTAACCACTGCGCCACCAGGGAAGCCCAATCTTTATTTTTATTTTGCATTCTTTCAAACCTTTTTCTTTTTCATTCTGTGCATGTGACTTTTAAAAATTAAAAAGTTACACATGCTTTTTGTAACAAAATCAATCAATATAGAGTTGTGTAAAATAAAAAAAGTTCTTCTGTACTTTCCCTAATCCCAAACCACTTCCTAGAGGTAATTATTATGAAGCTTGATAATGGAATAGTGAACATGTCTCTAAACTGTTTTCTCTAAATATAAACATACACACATTCACACTCACATATATTCTACAACTTGTATTTTTAAATTATTATTGTGTATGGCACAAATAAACACTGTTATTAAGTGAGTGAATGAATGAGTGGCTAAATAAGTATATAATCTCATGAGATACTTGAATATTTTTTTAAAATACCTATGATATTGGAAAACTTATTTTCTTCTTTTTTGTATTATGGCAATTTAGTACAATACCTTTTTTTTTTTTTTCCGCGTGGCATGTGGGATCTTAGTTCCCTGACGAGGGATCGAACCCGTGCCCCCTGCAGTGGGAGCGCAGTCTCAATCACTGGACTGCCAGGGAAGTCCCTAGTACAATATCATTTTAAACTTTTAGAAAAATATTTAATACCCACATTAGAATTCAGACAAACAGTTGACAACTGATAATTTGACTTTTTTTGTTGTTCTCAGAAAGATTGCTGTTAGGTGTTTTGTGCTTAATATTTGTAAACTATTCAAGTAGCTTCAAAATGTAAATTAAAAAATACAGCAGTGATAAGAGAGGTATAGATAATGATTTCATTAAATCATGTTAGCATTTTTAACATGTCATTTACTGCCTGTTTCTAAATAGACCATTTTGACATTGTATAATTTTGAGTATAGATCCAGTGTATTCTACTGCAGTAATTCCTATAAAGAAACATGGGAAAAATGCAGACTTTGATACTGTGTTTTTGCCAGTTATGAGCAAATTACATCCATTTGGCTTATAACACATATGTTATATCTCTTCAGAATTTATTCTATATATATCAAAACATTAATTTTGAAATGGTAAGCTTCTGTAAGTGCCTTAGAATTCATAATGCATGGCGTGCCTTGCAACCAAATATATATTCAGTTCCTAGCATTATTGGTGTTTCCAGTTTCAATAACTATAATATTATCACCTTTGGACTTTTATGGCATCTTTCATCCGTGGATCTTAAAGGGCTTTACAAACATTAATTCGCACAACATTCTTGTGAGGCACAGAAATATCATTAACCCCATATTACAGATGAGGAAACAAGCACAGAAAGGTTAATAATACGTGCACCACTTTCTACTTGTACAGTGCCTTTGATTCAGGGATCTCTAAGTACATTGGAACCTTTATGATGCTGGTATAGGAGGACAGAACTAAAAACAGGCTTATAGGTTAACTCATGGCAGACTTTTACAATATAGCACGTAGTTCTAGAAATTGCCCCCTTAGTATAGATTAAAAATATAATATTGAACTATATTCAGATAGTTTTCAATTGTAATTGGGAATCATGAATTCAGATTTATCCTTAACTTTCTCTCTAGTTTGAAGGAGTGAGTAGATGATTATGCAACATGGGCAACAGACTATATAAAATGGCATATTGTACCAAAAAAATTAAATAACACCTCAAAATTAATTAACAGACAATGACATGATACCAGGCTTGTTGCTGTATGCTTTTTAGGCATTAAAGGTCAGTTGTTTATATTAAAAAGAGTAAATAAACAATTTAAGTTTCATCATATATTTTTATAGTTTTCATCATCTTTGTTCATTTTTTCATGTCTAAACTAGTTATAACATCTTTCCTTCCTACTATGTAGAGCTCAGTATTCACATATTTACATTAAGATTCACTATGGTTAAAAGACATGGGGCCCAGATCTGAGTCACCCAAAACCAGAGTTTTCTCTGTTACTGATCTCTCTTCCTAAAAACATCAGAGCACAGGTTTCCAGTGCGTATTCATAAAGCTTTCTCTTTTTCATTCTTTTCACTGTTGGAATTTACTAGGGATCCTTTAGTATTATTTCCCTGCTCCTTGCTTGCCATCACCTTCTTAGAAGGATTGTTTATAGCATTTGTGTCCTGATGGGCTCAAGGTACTGTGCTGGACACTGGGAATTTAGTGGTGTAGAAGACAGATTGATTTAAAGGAGTTTATAATCTGGAAGTGGAGACAGACATTAAGGAAGAAATTATAATTGTATTAATTACATGACCACGCAAAATCTTTGTGAAAAAAAGCTATAAATGGTTTACCCACAGGCTGGCAGCACAATTGTCACTTAAGAGAGAAGAACTGGAATAGTGAGTCTATTGTAGCAATGATTCAAGGGAAAAGAAAATACCTTGATTGCTTGATTACTGTTGGCAGATCCTGAAACCTGGGATCCTTGGAGTAGAGACCAGCTGGGCTGGGGACCTGTGCTTACTCATACAGGACAGGCATTTGTAGCTTGACATATCTCAGAAGTGCCTAAGATAGGCTATAAGGAAGCTAGCTGGGAAACTTGTATCAAAATGTAGATAACTGATATGTTAGAAAGAAAGCTGGTATAAGAGAAAGAAGAAAAAAAAAATGTCTTTGCTTTTCCTTGTCTTTCAATATGCATGTATCCTCACATAGATCTCTCCTTCCCAGTCCAGTTGCTTCTCCTTAGGTTTGTATACTCTCTTCCCTCATCAGTTCTTTCTGGGAATCTCCTCTCTAAATCTTTCCTTCATCTGTTCCTTCTTCAGCCTGATCTAGCAATGAGGAACTGGTGCTGAAAACTCTTAGCCCTTTTTTTTTCCTGTCTTAATATCGGCTTGCTCTCATCCCTGAGTGGGGAAGGATTGCCATTGAAGGACCAGTCTTTTAAAGGTGTGGTTGTGGGTTCCAAAACAGCTTTGCCTCAGGCCAGCACACTTTACCTTAGTTGTGCATAAGAGTTCTTGGGGTAATAGGTAGGCACAATAAGTCTGAAAGGAACGTTGCTCACAATGTATTTCATTGAGAGGTGACAAGAACATCTCCATCAACATATCCAGATGGGCAGTTGGGCACAGAGACTTTAAATGTTATGCTTAATCTCAACAAATTAAGTAGAAAACTGCATTTGTTTTTAAGGACATCTCCTCAATATTGGCCTGATATCATCGGTAGGCTGAACTATTTCTAACGTGACAGAAGTGTAGCCTTGCTCTCCCTTATGGGATTTCGTAAACATGTTAAGTAGGCAAAAGAAAGAGAGATTGATGAATAGGACTTCAAGTCAGGCAACCAGAAAAGGATGGGAAAGAAGCAGATTCAGTTTGTTGCTGTGCTCGGTACAAATGGAACTCAGTTCCAAAACATGGTCAAACACAGAGACTTTAAAATCAGAGTTGGGTTCTAACCCCACTAAAGCTACTCACACATATGTGTCCTCGTGCAAGTTACT
>NC_083716.1:171707262-171712262 GCF_028564815.1 Eubalaena glacialis
ATTTTAGATTTTCTTATCGCTGTGCCTTTTTTTTTTTTTTTTCGTTTTTAAGAGAAAAACCTTATCCTTTAGGTTTAGAAAAACGAAGAAACAGTCCACTCAAACTGGATAATGTTCTACAGGTTCTAGAAATGTGCTTTGCTGCAAAATTATGTCAGTCCCTTTATTTTAGCAAGTCAGTCAACTTTTCGAGTTCTTTATTTTAGACTCACCTTTAATAAAATTAAAAATTCAAATAAAAATTACAATAAAAATTCTGTCTCCCTTAAGAATTCTGTCGAATCGATGGTGTTTCAGATAAATGATTCAGTTACCAAGGGAAGGATGTAATGTTTCAGTATGTTTGTGTTGTAATTCAAAAAGATGAGATCAACAGCGCAGGGCATTGCAGAGCAAAAGCTGTAAATAGGCTAATGCCAGTACAAACTGTTAATTATGAAACTGGTGAAAAAGTTAAAAGAAGATTCCAGTGAAAACTTTGATTAAAACATACTTGGCTTATTTATTCTACTTAAGTGGGTTAAAAAAAAATCTCAGTGGTATAATTTGCTTAGTTTTCATTACCAATGAAAACAAAAGAACATTCTAAAGAGACATAATACTGAAGTCTTCATTTTGACAAGACAGCAATGCTTTAAAGTATATTAAGATGTGAACTTGATTAACTCAGCAACACTTTTGTTTAATTACAAACAATTATATGTTCCCTTTGGCTACTGGTCAATTTCATTTACAATGCCATTGTCCTCCCTAAGTGCAAATTCTAAACACTAATGAATATCTGAGGGACTATAGTTAGCACACGTTTGTAGACACTAAGCAAACATTTGTCTTTAAAGGTAGGTGAAGTAGGTCTTAGTTTACAAAAACTATCAGTGTACGGCAAAGTAATATAAAGCAGCACATTATAGAGACTAACAAAAGGTTAGTGTTAGATATGAACTTGTAATTTAGAGAGGACCCTACCATCATTTCAATCTGATGTGACTTTCAGTATAATCTTTTTCTTTAAACTTTAAAATCTAGTAAAGCATTATTTTAAAAGTCAATGAAAGGGTTTTTCTACCTTCAGAACTGTTTTCCAAATGTGTATTTTTTTTTTGCTTATTATTTTTACTTAAAATACTTGATGGGGAAAAATTAAGTGAATTCTAGAAAAAGTAGAAAAATTTGAAAAGATCTTCACTATTTCCCAGAGGTAATGTGCAGCTGACGACTTTCATATCTGATTCTAGCATATAGAGTAGAAATGAAAGAAGTTATTTCCAGCAGCATTCTTTACATCACTGAGCACTTGGTTAAATCAGTTGGCTCAAAATTTCTCATTTTGCTTTTCATCTTTTTCTCTTTTTTGGAGATGAGCTTTAACTGTGTTGCTTTTATACACGTTTAAAAGAGGAGTTGCACATATTCTTTGACTCTGCTTACCATGCTCCTGCAACTCCCACCACTGCCAAAATGACAATAGCCAGAAATAAGTGACCTCTCAACATAGTTGAATATATCAGAGAATCAAATGCAGTGATGCACATTTCTGAACATAGTATCCTGTGTTTACCTGTTAATATAGAATTGCTTTTGTGGTTGGAAAATGGAGAATATCTCTATTTCAGATGACATTTCTCAGATACATTTCTTGAAAGCAGAAATAAAGTATCTCATAATACAATGTATACTTCTAACATACTTCGTAATGAAGGAGGGCATGATGATAGGTGAAGATGAGGGGGAAATTTGAAAGTATATTTCTTCTAAGCAGTTGTAAAAAGCTCATTTGTCTTTATAATATTCTTTTTACAAATTTGCTTTCTTCTAGAAACTGGAGATAATAATAATGTACTAACTCATATAGTGGGGGATGATTGCAAGTAAAGTTGGCACTACCCTGCATGATATACCCAAAAAATGTAAACTGTTATCTCTAAATCAAACAGCTATAAAAATGTGAGTAACAGTATTAGTCTGATAGGTCAAAAATGAAGTCCAAGCAACATGGATGGAACTAGAGATTGTCATACTGATTGAAGTTAAGTCAGATAGAGAACGACAAATAGCGCATGATATCACTTATATGTGCAATCTAAGAAAAAAAAAATGATACAGACGAACTTATTTACAAAACAGAAACAGACTCACAGACTTAGAGAACAAACTTATGGTTACGGCGGGGTGGGGAAGGGTGAAGGGGAGGGATAGACTGGGAGTTTGAGATTGACATGTACGCACTGCTATATTCAAAACAGTTAAACAACAACAAGGACCACAGGGAACTCTGCTCAATACTCTGTAATAACCTAAATGGGAAAAGAATTTGAAAAAGAATAGGTACGTGTATATATGTATAACTGAATCACTTTGCTGTACACCTGAAACTAACATAACATTGTTAATCGACTATACTCCAATATAAAATAAAAAGTTTTTAAAAATGAAGTCCAAAAATTTCTGGCCCTCTGTTCTTTTAAGGACATCATGATTTCTGTGCAATGCCTAACAGTCATCTCTATGTTCAATCACTGTGACACATATATATAAGGTCAGTTGAGACTTTAGACAGTATAATGATGAAGAACACGGACTTTTGAGTCAATAGAACTGAGTTAAAATTCTCACTCCACCATTTACTATCTGTTTCACTTTGGATAGACTGTTACGTTTGCTAAGATTTAGTTTTCTTCTCTGCAAAATGAACATTTAAAACTTATATGGCTGTTGAAAAATACGAGATAAAGCACTTGGCACTGTACCAAGCCTATAGTAAATATCTGAAAATAGTACTGTTCTCATTACTATGATGTAGTATATTCACCTTTTTATATACATAGCTGTGATGATGTAGAACTCAGATTTTGCCTCATTAGCTTTCCTTAATAAGAGTAAGAATACTTTGAGTTGTGAAAGTCATACATTTTTAAAATAATGTGAACTCAAATTCATTACACATTTATTTATTTTTTTATTTATAATAGAGAGATTCCTAAATATCTACTAATGTATCTTAGTATAATTCATATTTTCAAACATGACATTTATCATTTCATTAGACTTAAATAATTTTTTTATCTTAGCATTATAGGACATTGTAGTGGAAATAGTATTACCTACTTATTTTTCTTTTTACCAATTTGTTACTTTTTATTTGACTTCTTTTCTTAAAAATAATTAGCCTTTCATTCACTGAGACCAGATGTCTATAAACAATAATAACCTTAAAATTTTGGATCTCCAACTGAAGACATTTGTTTATTAGATTTGCCGTTCCAAAAACCTGTCACTGACATATAACAACTTTTCTGTATTCTATAGATTAGAGAGAATAGCTTAGAAAATTCTCCATCACAACTGCACTTCACCAAAGCATTTGAAAAGGATATTTAATTATACCTACTACCCCTCTTTTACCTCCCCAGTGTTGTTTACTGTCACAATAAGCAGTATCATTTGCATTGTTATTCTGAAGATATTAAGCATATTTTTATGAGTTTGGTTTTAGGGGAAATAAAGATATTGGACAAATTTTATGATAAATAAAAATAAAACACCATTTACTTGATAAAGGCCACTTAGTTCATTTCTGTTCTTTCTGACCTTCCTCCTTTCTGCCTCTCCCACCTTCTTCAACCTTCTTTAAAATCCAAAACCTTAAAGAACACCAGGAAGAGTAAAAGAAAATTTTTAAAAATGAAGTGGCAGGTATGTGATGAATCCACCTCCTCAAATTGGTACAAATTGGGTCAATTGGGATTTTTAGACAGTATAGAGTTAACTCATCCCATATATTTAAGAGTATTCCTACTTAAATTGTGTGAATTCTATCCCTTCTCTGATCACCCAACCCTATTCATCAGAAAGAGATTGTGTTTTCCTAAAAATAATGGTACAGATATGGATCCTCCAGCTTCACAAACCATGTAGAGAACAGGTTATTGAAACTGTTCAACTTTGGTCAGGAAAGGAACTAGCACTAGGTGGTAATGTAAATGTCACTGTTGGGAAGAGGTTAGATAATTGTTCAATTTCAGTGGGTGGGAAAGACAATTTTGTTATTTTGGCCATTGACCTGAGTGTCACTTACTTACAATTAAAACTTAACTACTATAGTAAGGTATTGGTTTATTAATATAATCCAGGCTCAATTTTTACATAAAGACTATATTTTTTAGAGCAGTTTAAGGTTCACAGAAAAAATGAGAGGAAAGCAGTTTCCCTATATCCAGGCTCAATTTTAAGTCAATCAATTTAACTTGCATACACCAGAGTCTTTGTGTATGTAGTAAAAATAGGTTAACTAGTAAGAATTGGTAGAAATGATTTCCTAAGGCTCATGATAACTGCCCTATTGATGTGTCTTTATTACTTACTATTTACAGAACTGTGTAGATGAAATGCATTAAATAGGACTGAGTGAATATTTGGTTACTTGATATGACTCGTATTTAGATGAAGTCTTAAACTTTCTCATGGCATTATTAGAGTAATTTAGCTAAACATTGGGTGATATGATGATATAATAAGGTATTATAACAGGAATGTAAATATTATCATTATGGTACTTTATTAGTTGTGCTATTTTTCATAATTTTTTTAACTTGCAAATTTTCACTAAAAATGGATGAAATTGAAGGAAGGGTGAGGGTAAAAAGAATGATCTAAGCTATGTATGTATGCATAATCTTTTTATTGCATCAGTGACTTTTCTTCATTTTTATGGCATCAACATTTTTTAAAGATCCTTGTTCCAAATTGAGTTGTGCAGCATTCAGTACCAAAGTTGATTGGAATCCAAACCTTTCTGCTTAAGTAATTGTTTAGGGCTAACAATGATTTAAAAGTAATTAAAATGATGATTATAATACTTCTTCCTTATAATTTCTAGGTGGTAGCTAAATACTTTTAGTTGACCAAGAGAAGGACCAAGATGACTCAGCTCCAGATGTTTTCTTGAATTCCCCATAGAGTTGGAGACCTATTGGGACAAAAATTTTTCTATGCCTAGGCCA